>NC_080669.1:69694320-69834320 GCF_027579445.1 Ammospiza nelsoni | reverse complement strand
GCATTTGAAATTTTTGTTGGAAAAGAGTTTAAAATAGGTTTTTAAGGCAGTGGGGGAGAGGATGAACTTCTGGAGTACAGACTTTACTTACAGATGGGGTTCCTGTAGAATGTCTTGAGGGCAAACTGGTGGGTTCATTCTTTCAGAGATTGTATGGACTCCAAAATGTTTGTACTTAGTGAAGAAAAGCAGAATCTGGTTTTACAGCCTGGGCAGTTGTGGACAGATTATTTGCAGCCCAGTATCCTGCCTGCATGGCTGGGGTGGATTGACTACCATTCAGTCTCCAGGCATTTCTACAAATAGCCCAAATCTCACATCAGGGAGAAAGGGATGGGTCTGATGTTTAATAAACAATGTTTTGAAGCAGTTGAACATGAGCATTGTTCTTTCTGTTAATTCACAGGATTAAATTAATACTATAGCATTGTTTCTTGTATCTCACTTGCCACTAGAAATAATTTTCTGCTCCAAATTCTAGTGAAACTAGTGCTTGTGAAGGCATGGAAGTTCCCTATAAAGAATACAGTAAACAACTGAGGATGTAAAAATCCTTTTAATTCATGGATGTTTTTATTCAGTTTGACCTTGTGAACAAACGGCATAAACAGGGTTGCAGATCTAACACATAGACATATTTGGGTTGCTAATTATAGAGATGTAAAACATTAATTCTTTTCAAAACTTTTCAACAGTAAACTCAAAATATGGGAACAGCTTTTCTGGTAGGTTTTTGTAGCCTTGAGCATTGATTTGTTTAGTATAGCTGCACTAGCACCAAAATAACAAATAGTAAAGTAAGACATAGTCATGGCATGTTTAATAATTTCCAGCATAAAGATTGTGAAACATGATAAATACAGTTCTGCAGGCAAATACCTTTGGACATAATGCAGTGTTCAAATAGAAGGCAGTAAGAGAGAGGAAAGGGAGAGTTTATTGTTTCTATAGCTCCAATATCCATTAAAAGTTAGTTACACAGCAGGTGGCAGTTTGGGTAAGTGTAAAGTGAATGTTTTGAAATAAATAGCAGCTGGGTGACCTAGGATGTCAGGGCTCTAGACAAGGGTATATGTTTGTCAATATATCCTACATGTTTTACAGACTCCTCAGGGACCAGGAAAAGATACAATTTCACCTTTTCTGTGCCAAAACATTTTAATTATATCTTCTTCCAAGTACAGCGGTTCAGTAACCAAGGAGCTGACATTGATGCATGTGTTGATAAAGCTGCAAACACTCAAAATGAGATTAACAAAGATTTTGAGGAAAGGGTGACAGCTAATTTTGTACAGTATTCTGCATCTAATTCAGGTCAGTGTAATGACAGAATATTTTATAACTGCTGTGTCATCTAGAAAGACTTTTATTATGCTTTGTGTATTTAAAGATTCGTGTATATGAATGTACAGTTTTTTAAAGATCATTCAAGCAGGTTATAACTTCTTTATTGAACATCTGTTGGTCGTAGCTGTAAAAAGGAAGAAACTTAAGCATTTAGAAGCAATTTTACATATCCATCTGCATTAATCACAGTAATAAGTTCCTTTTGTCTAATTTACCTTGAAAATATTGACTTCAGATGTGCAATGTAATCAAAACTACCATGCACTTTTTGTGGCATTGCTTAGTATTTGCAAAAAAAAGTGAATGGAAAGTTGTAGTAAATGTATATGAATAATCAAACTGTAGTTTCTTTGTATTATGTGCTGTCTTTTGAAAACATCTCAGTGTATTTCTGCTCTGTTCTCCTCCTTGTTTGAAGGTAACTCACATTCTTCCACTTCTTTTTGTTTGTGAAATTTTCTCCTCTTTTTTATCTACTCAGTTCTCCATCTGCTTTCACTTTTGTTTGCTTGGGCCGTCTCTCATCCCAACTTGATAATGAGGAATGCAGTGTGACCCTGACCTCTATCAGCCCATGCATGACCTTCTGACTCGCCCACATAACCTTTGACCTTCTCTTTGACAGCTTGATTAATTACCCTGTGTTATGATTTATGAGTAAGTGCTATGTAAAAATAATAGACAACAGGTGGTCCTCTAGAATCTTTTTGTGGTACGTTTTCTTTTCCTGCCTAACCTGATGAGCTGTTTTAAGTTTGGAACTTAGTGGGACAAAGTGTGTTTGGCAGAGGCATGGCATTTTTATGCACTTGGACACAGTGCTGGAATTCAGGCGGCTGAGGTATATCTGGGATGGAAATATCACAGTGTTAGCAGGGTGCAGTTGCAAAAATGTACATTGGGTGGAAACAGAAAGCAGAATCAACTGACATTTCAGGCGTTTCAGTCACAGGTCACGTCTTGAGAAAATTGCTCAAATAATGGAGGGGGCATTTTTCAAGCTGAGCTGCATCTCCAACAGCTATGTTTACTTTAACGCTTCACTAGTGACTTCTGATTGGTTGTCATGACCTCATCCTGCTGTTGCACCTACAGTGTTGCAATAGCA
The DNA here is from genome assembly GCF_027579445.1 of Ammospiza nelsoni. Taxonomy (NCBI): domain Eukaryota; kingdom Metazoa; phylum Chordata; class Aves; order Passeriformes; family Passerellidae; genus Ammospiza; species Ammospiza nelsoni. The sequence goes on along the minus strand of NC_080669.1, from coordinate 69,831,865 downwards.
ACATAGATGTACCCTTCTCACAGTAAAGATGGGAAATGAACAGAGCATACATCTTTCAAAAAGATGAATGGACATTGCTGTGTCTGTTTTAACCACAGGCAGGTTTAAGAACAGAGTGCTTTGAGTTGCATTTCCCCAAGGAATTAATTCTGATCTTGCTACCAGCCGTCCAAATAGAAACCTGAACGTGAAAATTCAGGTTGATCAAACATAGGAGAATGATCTCTTTTAAATCCTTGCTCACAGTCCAAAAAGATAGTTACATAGGTCAAAAGATACCTCTCTGGCTCTGACCTTTTTGTCACATATTGTGTCCTACCTTGATGGATTAATATGCAGATCTGAATGGTTTCAGCTCATTTCTCATGTGCCAGGCAGGGGAGATTTCAAACTGTTTGAAATTTACCTCAAATACTTTGAGGTTCTTTTTTTAAGCTTACCCCCTTGAACTTCCAGTAAGAGAGAGAACATACCTGCCCCATTTCTGGCTCATGTATTACAATGGAAAAGGCCCTTCTACCTTGTTCCTTCTTACTAGTATATGTATTGTAGCTGAGGTTCATGATTCTTTCCAACTCTTGACTTAGTAAGCCTGCTTTTCCTTTCATCATCACAAACCTCCAGAAGCAGCAACCTGAAGAATGGTAGGAGTCAGTGTAGATTAAATTTTACTTACCTTGAAGCACTACCACATGAGGGGAAGAGATATTAATTGGGTGCTTTAGTCTTAGAGAGAAACTGTAATTTTGTAGATTAGAGGCTGGGCGTTCCATTTGTCAGTGTCTGCCATAATTATAAGGTCTTATCACTGGTACACTGATGGCTGAAGATTGATGGATATGAGGGGATAGTGTCCTTAAAGCTTAGCTTTTTATCATGAAAAATCTTTTTATAGAGTGGTTTCTCTGTGTGTGCACACTGGTCACAGAGGAGAAAACTATGACGTTGAAAGCTGCTGTTATGTTGAAAACTATACTTTGCCTAATGTTTGCATACCACTTAATACCGCTAGGTGTGGCAAGATTTAGAAACCCTCCTAGATGATTGCTACTTAAGTCATAGGTCGCTATGTTTTAATAATGATGTAAACTCATCATGGCTGAAATTGGTATTTTTAGTGACACTGATTTAACAAATAGCAAAGTAATACATAGTAATAGCATATTTAATACTTTCTAGCTTGCAGGACTGTATATGGTGAAAAAAAGATGAATGCTGTCCTGCATGCAAGGTGTTTCTGAACAGGACTTGCATGTTAAACAATGTTTTTCAATGAATGTGATTTTTGGCTGTGTTAACACCTATGCCAAAGACTGTATCTTCTCATTAAATTTTGCTAAAGGCCTTTTTTAAGATATTAGTGGTCTTGTGTTCTGAAGTTTGCATTGACTTGCAAGCTTCTCAAATTCACTGCATTAGTGCTCCACCTTTTTTTTCATTTTCTGATTGCACTAAACTTGAATGGTATAGCTACGCCCACAAAAATTACTTTTTTAAAAATTAAGTTAAAAGCCATATTGTTTACACTAATGTTATTTAGAGCAGAGTATTTATTTTCAGTAGAAAATGTTCAGATAAAGACTGAATGAGAGAGGTTGTAATTGGCTTTATTTCACCAATAATTTTGGTTTTCTATGTTGACTTTTATATGTTACTCTTAAATCTTCTTTCTGGTGCCATTGTTTTCTTCTTGAAATTTAGGATGCAGAAGTACAAGGGAAAGGGAGATACACCATATCATGTAAGCAAAACAGTCCAAAAAGATATTACTTTCCAAAGGGCAAGACTTAGGCTTTCCCATAATAGAAGGGGGGAAATAATATTAGTTTAGTTATTACTTAATTATTTTAATTCTACTGTCAGGAAAGGCCTGCTGTCTGGGAGAATTTGTGAAAAAATATAAAGGGAGTCGTTGCAGTGCTTAAAATATATTTAATAAAAATCCTTTAATTGATTTATAGAATAGTGAATTAAAAATAGAATCTTATTTCCCCTGTGGTTGTCTACATGAAAAATTGTCATTGTGTCCTCATAAAAGGGAACAAATAAGTAATGTAATTCTAATTTGCATGATCAATAACTTAGACAAATTTCACTTCTCTGATTATTTTTGTGACTGTTTTGTGATCAGGTTGAAGTGCACAGAGTTTCAAACTTCTAGATGTGTAGTAAACTCATGAATTTTGCATTGTGTAGAAAACAAAACAAATCAATACACAGAAGTCTCTGCTCAGAACAAGCAAGTCAAGAGGATGAAGAGCCCCAAAACTACCAGCCTGCCAAGTACTGCAAAAACTCCAGCAGTAGCAGGCTCAAAAACTATCCTTTCATCTGAGATGTGCAGTTTAGGAAGATTTGTAAGCCACATTCTTCTTCATGATGAATTTGGGCTTTGAAATTTTCCAAGCTGTAAAATTCATGTGCTTATAGTGTGGCATTGTGCATTAATATGGCCAGGCATGGTGTGAATAGATTTTAAAATTTTTCTTTCTGTTTTCTTTCACCTATTCCCTATTGTTTATTTATATTTTGGCTTTTTGTTTATATTTATCCCAGTTAAATTCATGGCAGGCAGGGCTGGGCAATCATGTGACAGAAGACCCCTTATGGTGCTGCATCTAACAAGGAGACAATTTTCTCTTTGGCCTGTTGTGACCCTTTTTTACTACATTGCTTATGCCAGAGGTAGTATCCTGAATGCCTCTATTTCACCCTGTTTAGCAGAGTGTAACTGTGCCCTTTAACTTGTTTTTTGGTGGGAGGAGAAGCTACAGCAGGCGTTGGAGAAGGGCACAAGGATAAGGGGTAGGAACTCCCTTCGGATGTGATTTTGATAGCTAGTCAAGTGTGTCCAACTGTAGAAAATCAGTGAGTGACAGTCTGTCTACCTGACAGTGGCCACAATGAACTACAAGATTTGTGAATGGCTCTACAGAATAGAATAAAGCAAGCCCAAATAAAGTATCTTTTGTTGGGGTGGACTTGGTTTGCTCTGGGCAGCTAGGTATGGGGGACCTCTTTTGATCCTCATGCCAGGACTGAGTGCAAAATGAAGCACCAAGTGAGAAGCTGGAATAAAGCTGTTCCATTAGATAATTAATATAGATGTTTCTGGAAAGTAAGTCTTTATTAAAATTTACTTCTAAAGGATAGCTTGATTTTGACTGGGAACTCACACTAACTTTAGGGACATATCTGTTAAATGCATGTCCTTCTCTTTTCCCCCTTCCCTTTGCAATTATATCTTCAATAAATATTATGATTTTTTCTGTGATTTGCCATAATTTAAAAATCATAACATTTGATTGGCTGGTTTGTTCAAGATTTATTTCTCATTCATAAATTTTTTTTTTTTCAACCAGCTCGATTCCTGAGGCAAAAAAAATGTGCCTTATGCACTCAAAAGCATCCTGCAGGTCACAAATTTGTTCTGCATTTGTTGGATATGCAATATAATCCCAGTGAACTTTTACAGCAGATTTAAAGATGCACTAAAAAGTCAGACCCACCATAAAGAGTTGACTTGTAAGCAACACCACTGAATCAGTTTTGGTATTGATTCATTGTTACTGCTGCTATTTGCGTCTGCATGGTATGCTTATTGTCAGCTAGACAAAAGGTTTTACTATTTTAAAATGTGGTGAATAATTTTCACATGCTTTCTTTAATGTATCTATCTTTATATATAAAAATCTCTCAATCCTTTTTATTTTAAAGGTTTTTACTGGCTGGGCTTAAAGCTTTTTATTCATTATTGTGTAGAGTTCTTAAAGCAACATTTTGCTTTTAGTTCCTGTATTGTTTTCTGAAAAAGTCATATAAAGTGCTTATGAATAAAACAATATATTAAATTATTTTAAAGGTAAAACAGGCAACTTTTCTGATGCTGAGGGATGTGTATAAGTACATGCACTGATACATATTCACACATCAATATTCTGTTAATGACAGAATATTCTTAAAAACCTTTCTATAAATGATGTTGTGTGAAGTTGCTGAAATAAATAAAAAAGTTCTAAAGAGCATTAAAGTAAATGCAAAGCATTTTCAAGCATTAAATTCCCTTTTTCACATTTCTTCTTGTTTGTATGTGTCTGTGTGTCAATGTGTGTGTGACTCTCTTCTAAAACAGGAAGGCTATGGAGTAATAGTTCTGAATCCCAATGAGAACTATATTGAAGTTGAGAAGACAAAAGCCCAAGTACCGCTGTCTTCTGATATCTCAGATGAACCTGCAGAAAAGAGAGAAAGAAAAGATAAAATCCAGAAGGAAACAAAGAAGCGACGTGACTTCTATGAAAAGTATCGAAATCCACAAAAAGAAAAGGAAACTATGCAGATCTATATTAGAGTAAGTTTCTTTTGGTTTTGTTTGCCCTTCTTTATTGATGCATGCATATGTTTACTGCCTATATTGGCTAATAAATAGCATGCTTTGCTTAAAACAAATACATTACTGAGATGGAATTCAAGAGTTTATACAGAGTTCCTGGCTCTTTATTCTGTTGGTATTTTTGGTCATTTATTGATCATGATGCTTTGCAAGTGTTACAGAAAATTTCTTTCTAATTTCAAAGGGAAACTTCAGATAAACCCCAGAGGAATTCACTCATGTTACCAAGAAAGAAATTATTTAAGAAAGACTTCTTAAAAACCATTTTATAAACAGAGGTGTTCATAAGAAAAGACTTTGTAGTGAAGCTTAGGCAACATACTACCTTCACATGTCATGTATGCATTATTATTATTATTTATTATATTATAAATGCATACATGACATGTATGCATTACATGGGAAGCAGTAGTTACAGCCTTATAGTTTTTATCACATGGCAAATTACTAGTGTATTATGGAAAATACCAGTGTTCATCTTGTGTGGTAGCAAATTTACCCTGTGATGTACTGTTTTTATATGAGCAGCCATCCATTGTGTTTGAGCTAAACTTTTGAAGGCAGATAAAGGAGAAAACTTGCTAATATATTAATAAATATTTAAGCTAGAATAATTTGAGAATGGTATGATAAAGAAACTCTGTCCCTTGCCCTTTTCTGACTCAGTGAACCTTTGCACTTTGTAATGCTACCAGCATGGGATCATTATAATAGTGCTACCGGAGGATTTCTGATTCTGCAGGGGGCACAAACAATATTACATGCACATTGGCACATTCTGCTTCATGTACATACTATGCATTATACATTCCAGACTGAGTCATATAATTTCCAAAACCCTTATTATGAAAGTCAGCATTTTCATTCAACAGTAAAACATATCAGAAACTCCACAGTGAAGGTAAAACAAACCAAAAAAAGTATGTCATTGCGGTGAAAAACAGAGAAAAATCCAGTAAGATACATGTTAGAATCATCTTAAATTTTAATATGCCCCTGCTAATCTTTTTTTAGCATAACAATTTTTGTAGAAGAAATATAATTGTGCTGGCTAGTGAAAAGGGTTAGTAACTTGGATACAAGACTGTAACTAATGCCATAAATATTTATTGTCTTTTGAAAAATACCTGAGTATGGGAAACAAAGGAAAGTATATATCTACTCAAAGTCACCAACAAGGCACTGTGTTTTCTGTTTGCATCTGTTTTATAAGATGCTATTCTATCCACTAGCCAAACCCTCCTTCTTAAGAGGAGGGTTTTAACTTAAGGTTTTAACTTAAAAGAATCCAGTGGACAGTGCTGCTGTTTTGTCTGAAAAGTAGTCTAGTCAGCATACAGGTTCAGTGTTCCCTTTTTGAAAGTGAACCTTTTTTTCAAAACCTTTATAGCAGTTCTACCTTATCATGACTCTTGCCTCTTGATATGTGAAATTTGGTTTCAGTAGGTTTGACCCCCCCCAAAATATAAAATTTCTTGTTCCATCCCATTTTCCTTTCTGCACAGCTCCATGCCTTAAATGTGACTGTTGATGTTTTCTTTATTTGATTTTCTTCAAATCAGGGAAAGTAGTATATGTTTTAGTGCAAGTGTGGTTGGTAGTTTCCTTCCCCAGTCCAGTAAATTGAAATTGGGTCTTCTGATGAGCTTGGTGTTATATTCTGAAATTATTATTTTGGGGTTTTTTTAATTAGTAGACTCTAGTACAGTTTTTTGAGACAGAAAGAAAAGCATACCTGCTTTAGTGTATTGTGGGACAAACCAATGCAATTTCCTTGCTTATCGATTTATGAAACAAAACTGGACCGTCAATAGGGTTCCATTTACTCTGTTGGTCAGAACTGCTAAGTCTGTAGATGATTGCAAGAGGTGCAAGGCCATATTTGTTATTTTCTTGCCTCCCATGCCTGAGTCCATATTGCAGGATTGCTCTCTGCCTGCAGCCAGGGACTTGCCTCCACAGGCTGCTGAGTTGGTGGTGGTTTGGGGTTATCTCAAAGGGCAATTCAGATACAATCCTGCTGTATAGTACAGTATAGTATAGTATAGTATAGTATAGTATAGTATAGTACAGTATACATTTGACTCACTAGGCTCTTGACATAAAACATGACATCACTCAACAGAGATATTTAAGGGTGGTATATATTAAGATTTGTAATGATCTCGTCAAAGAGTTTTGAAAAACCTGAGCAGGCCTTATGTCAACTTTGCCAAGTAGGAAAAAGCATGGATAGACTAGACAAAAAATTTCCTTACAGGAAGGCTTTAACTTACCTAACATGGAAGGAAAAACGTGGTTGTGTCAAATATGCTGGAGAAATTGTTTCAGACTGTTAAGCAGAAGGAATAAATATCCTCAGTTATGTTGCAATAGGGTCACTGAGATCTGTTGTGATCTAATGAGGAAATGCCATTTGAACAAATTAAAACTGTCTGGTCGATGTTCCCACTTATGCAGCTGGATCTTCCAAGAACCAGAGAATTAGAACTCTTCCTTGGTAATTATGTTTATTATTATTAAGTAATTTTTTTTATTTTCATAGTAAAAAAAAATAGTTGGGGTATTCAAGACTGTGTAAAAGCTGAATCTCAAAATACAAAATACCAAACTGCACTGTATTTTTGTACAAAATGAGTATAAATGAAAATTACTATGGCAGTGTGTAATGCATTAAGCATAGTTCTCTTGAAAGATCAAAGTACTTACTGTTTCATGCTGGAAGTTTCCTTAACTATGAAATAATGTACTTTCTGGCATACATTATGGCTTGTTAAAGGAACTGATTTGGTCTGGGTAATAAACATCATGTCAAACATTATGGCAGGAAAACCTGCTTAATATGTTTTGCAATAAGACAGATTTTTTTGTTCTTGAAAACATCTGCCAACTGAATTCACAAGTGAAGACAGAAAATGTCATCAATTCTGTAACATTCTTGTAAATTTTATTTCAATTTTAGCAATGCAAACCAGGAAAAAAAGCTTTTGATAATCAGCATTGACTATAATACTTTTATGGAATGATTAAACACAAGCATTTTACTTTTATATAATGTGCTAATGAATGCATATGAATTTTAATACTCTTACTGTTCAGATTTTAACAAGCATATTGACAGATCATTTTAAAAGCATCTGGTTTTTAATATGTTGAGTGGAGGATTGAGTAAAATAGCTAAATATGTACATACATCCTTTTAAAAAACATATTTCTATCCTTAGTTATAAACATTACCATTTTTTCTTAGACCACCAGAGGCTGCTCTGTACATATGGGCTAATGCTTTCCCCCCAGAAACTTTCTACCCTAGCCAGCCTTCATTTGTTACCGAAATGAACTGAGAATTTGTTGCTCTCTAACCTTTTTCTGTGGAAACTGATCATGCACCCTTAAATGTGGCATGATCATTCCTTCCATTCTCAGCCATCTCCTATTCCCTACAGGTTTTCACACTGACAGTGTCTTTTCCATGTTAGAAGATACTTAAAAATGTAAATTAGTGTTTTCCCCCTTCTAAACTGCATTCACCACTTAAACAGGTATACTAAGTGGATTCTGTAATATTATGCAAAAAAAGTATAAATTGCATCATTTCATAGTAATTTGCAATAATGTTGCCCCAACAGTTGAAGGATGTCAAAGAGGCAACCAAGGAAGAAGTGGGAAGAATTACTTTTATTAGACCAACTAAAAAGGTCAGGTTTTGTGGACAAAAGGATAAGCCTTTCCAAAGCCTGTATGATAGGAATTTTGTCCTTTTTTCCCTACTGAGCTTATCTGCTTGAATAATTCTTATTACAAATATTATTTTTACTGTAGCACAATCTATAGTAGTGCCATTTCTATTAACAGCATATTAATGAAATTGTTTGGATGTAGCGTACTTTTCATAATAATTTTTCCTATCTTCTGTGAGAGATTAAGTAAGAAAAGATCATGTGCAGCCAGTTAATCTGTTTTACTAAAAATTGCTACATATGGATAATTTGTGTCAGTATTTAGGAAAAAAGCAGTAAAAGTTGTTTTAATACACGGTTGAGTAAGCAGTGACTATTGGCAGACAGGAAATCCTGGCAAGCGTGCAAGCACAGTTGTGCCATTTCTGCTCATTGTTCAGTGTGGCTGACACGAAACGCAGCCTGACTGGAGGTCACGGCAGAGTGTCCACTTGTGTGGGATGACCTTTCAAAGCCATGGATTTCTTTCACTCCAAGGATTGAGCTGTTTCCCAACATAGCCACGGTCCCACCAGCTGCCGGTTTCACCCTGTGGCCATCTCTGGGCCAATGACCTACCCTCTGACTTGGCAAGGTGCATGCCTGCTCTTGTCCAAAGCCTGTGTGACTACATTAGCCTGCTGCTGAGACAAAGCTAATAAGCTGTTTATTCCACCAGAGGAGACAAAATGACAAGCTCTAGGCAAACAGCTCCTGAGAGGTAAGGGACATGTTCAGCACAAAGAAGGTCGGTGGCAAACGTGGGCATCAGGACTTCAGCCCTTAGAGTCTCATGCTGATGTTTTGTTTCCCCTTGTACAACAAACAATGCCTGTTCTTTTTCCCCTTTTACAACAGCCAGCGTTACTTTATATGTACACGTCTGAAATACCACACAGTTTTACTCTGCCCACTTTTAAAGCCTGTTACTTCCTTATGTTCTTGAGAAGTCTCACTTCTAAGCAGCTGCAAAATCAGATGCTGATAGTAAAAAGCTCATGAGAACTGCCTAGAAACTACCATGGTGTTGTTCTTGCCCCGTGTAGTGCTGGGCACTGGGCATTCAGAGTTGAAAAGACACTACAGGTCAAGTGCTGAACATAAATGTGTAGTGACATTTTGAGTGCTCCAGGAACACCTGGAGATATCTGGTCTTGCAGAATCTATGCTACTAGAGACCTGCACCACTCTGGGCCAGCAGCTGGAAGCTAAACATATACCATGATACTTAGCGCCTGCAGTTAGGCTACCACATCACTCCTTAAAGGTCAGATGAGCTTTAAGTTCTTACAGTAGTTTCTGTAAATCAGGAAGAATACGTATGTCATGTTTCATTCTACAGATACTACAATGAACAGGAATCTTACATTAAATAGCTAAACTGCGGAGAATTTAAACTAGTGTTCAATAATTTATGCATAGGCCATTTAGCATGAGCAGCTAACTTAGGTATTTTTAATAATCCTGCGATTATAAAGAATTCTTATAGTAAATTTTGCATTTACTAATCCTGGAAAGTTTTATTTGTCTTCTTTTCCTTGAGTGATTGAGAAATCAGAGACACAGATAATCAGTGAAGGGAAATCCTATAACTCTTCAAGAACACCACTGGCTCTTCTTTCTGCTATACCCTCTCTTCGTTCTGCATTTCACAAGTATGTTTTAATCAAAGAAAATGAATAAATCAGGACCATCTAGCTTTGGTGTCTTTCAGACATCCATTACATGATGCCATGTAATGATATGCGTCCATTGTTAGATCCAACTCCTAAAATGCGAGGCAAGCCATGTAAGTTTACAAAAGAAAGAACCAACTTGCTCCATTTCTCCTCCACCATGAGCTGTATGGTCCTCCCATGGTGCTGAAAAAAGATTCTCGCTCACAAGTCAGAAGAGTCCTCCTTCCTCTCAGATGGCATTCAGGCTCATAAATGTGGCTAGTTTGTGGGATAATGGTGGAGAAAACTGGCTCAGCAGAATGCAGATGTACTTGTTGAAGGAAAAAGTGAATAAATCACTCAAACATCTTGAACGCTAATATTGTCTGGTTTTGATTGTAGACTGACTGCAGCAAAGGACTGCAAAGACCTTCTAGGTCTTCTGAGCCAGGACAAATTGCACTTTGCTGGTATCTTTTATCATTTATCTAACAGAGCGCGAGGATTGTGGCTGATATCCAAAAACAAGGATAATATTCTCTAACCTTCTACACACAGTTGCATGTTTTGCTACTAGGTTTCAGTGTGTTTGGTAAAATTGGCAGAAGGAATTTAGCAGGAGCTTGAGTGGCAGCATACCCCTTTTTGCAAAACTTGAATATTCTTCACATGAATTTTTCTTGGTCAGCCATAAGACACTTAATATAGTGAGAGGTGATTAAAATTAGTTCCTAAGGTACATATTTGTAGCTATCTTAAGATGAAGGGCATTATTGCAAATTAACCCTTTTCTTTGGAGACATCCCACCCCACCAAATCCCTCTAGAAATACTTATTTAATTTATTAAATATGTTTATTTATTCTAGAGAGGAGGATATGAGGGCTGTACTGCAGTGCATGGAGATCAGAAAAACATTTGTGGAGTCTAGGAACTGAATGTCAGGAGACAGGGAGCTGGGGTACAGGATGCACAGTAAGTTCAAGGATTTTTTCACCTGATCTGCTACAGAAAACAAAGTGTAAATTCAGGAAAAAATATGAAGGGGGAAAAGAATTCTAGCTTATGGGACTAAGTTAAATCTAGTGGATCCTGTGTAGGCTGTTTGGCTGCCTGCAGCAGTGACAGCTGCCAGGGGGACTAGAAATAGTGGAGGAGACAGGGGCGTGGAACAATGTAGAATAAATAGCCCAGGAAGAAATGCTGGTTCTAGCCTGCAATTCATAGGTGGATGAAATTTGGAAAATTAAGAATTATAGCAATTAATTAATTTAATTTTAAAATTTTTACAAGTTAAGGATTTTACTAACCAAAATGCTTACTTTTTGTGAATTTGTATATTGTGTGAAGTTATTTCGAATTCTTTTTATCTTGAACAAGGTTGATCTTTTTAATCAGTTTGTTGCCATCACTCTGCAGGCCAAGAAATATGCTTTATTGGGAGTCTTTAGAAGACCATTTTGTCCTTTTGTTCTTGCTGTGTCTTAGTGAACTCCATATCAGATCAGCACTCCCCCAGAATTAGGTGTTACTAACTTCAGATCCATTAACTTCATTTTGATAGTATCCAGGCAGAATTCATTTCTAGTCCATTTTACAATTATCTCCAGACATTAATTCATCTAAATTTTGAGAAGTTTTCCCATTGCTCTCTCAGCTGAATCCTTGTTTTTTTTCTCTATCTCTCTGGATAAAAGTGGACTCTAAACTGATCAAAAATGCTTTTGTCTTTTGTGGTTGGAGGTGTTGGTAGCAGGTTTTCTCCCCTGAATGGGCTGCATGCTGTTCAGACTCATTGTTCTACACTTTTGTTGTTTAACAGTTGATTCTCATTCTTTTTCTCTGTCTTTTTTGATCAGTGCTTGGCAAGAATGAATTTGTCGATATCCAGTGAGGTGTCTTTTGTATATTTTCAAGTAAAAACTTGAATTTTTATTTGTTTTCCCAATAGATGGCACTGCTTGGAGAGAAACTACTAAGTGAGATTGATGTGTATTTAGAATTACCAAGAGTTGTATGTGTTGAGGAAACCAAAGATTTTCTGGGCTCTTAAGCAGCACTTTGAGATCTTCTTGTCTGGTACTTCTAGTAAAAACATGGCATGAGAAAACTATCATGCAAGTACATGTGCAAGTGTGCGCACACAGGCACTACCTACAGCAAAGCACACAAAAACTACTCACATTCTTGCATGTTTGGCGTCCTCTGAACTCCATAAGATGGCTTCTGACTTAATGCAGGCTATAAGATGTAGGATACATGAGACTGGAAAGTTTTCTTTTTCCCAAAAGCAAAGATTTAATCAGAGTATCCAGCTATATAATATAGCAAGGGATTTAAAATTTATTTAGTTCAGGCAATACAGCTGGTACTTCATAAGCATCTGCAGTGTGTTCTTTTGGACTGGTGTTTCCTTGCAGATGTTCCTTCATTCCTATCTCCTGTCTTTTCTACCTGCTGTGTAACTGAATAATCTAATTTCATGGATCTTGCCAGTTCAACGTATGTCCTATAAAAGTGGGCAATTACCACTTAACTGTGTCACAGCTACTCTGTTCTTAAACTGGGAAAAGAGAAGCTTTAATTGCATGTAGACATTAAGATGACAGATATTTATATCTTTGGGATCTAGTTTGCTGAGGAATTCTTTTGAATTTATCAAATAAAGTAATGAAGAAATTTAGCAAAGCTTAGGCTGCCTAAGTAATTTCAAAAGATTTCCAGGTGTGGCCTTAGGCTTGAATGCATCACTGCCTTCACACATTCCAGTTTGTAGCACATCTCCCACTTCTCTAGCTACTCCTCTTTTCGTGTTTGAAAAATGAACAAACACATTTGATGACGGGATTTTGTTATTTATCATGTGTCCCTTGCACCGGTTCCAAAAAAAAGGTAGGCTTACATTTAATAACTGTTGATTATCTTTTAAATCCATTATCAGTGAAGACCGTGTGTGAAGTTATCCTCAGTGCGTTATGTCAAGCTTTCAGATGCTGCATGCTGCTCTGACTGCATGCAGGCTCTGAATGCATTGCCTTAAGTGAGTAAATGAGTTATGGCTGTGATACATCTTTAAATAACAGCATTTGATTGATTTAAGACCACTTGTCTTAAATACCTTTTTTCTGCTGTTTGCTATTCATTATGTTCTTTTACCATTTCCTTTCCCTTTCTATTTTGAGCTACTCTAGCTGACTTACAGTTTGGCTGATACATAAATTGATTTTTCTCTGGTGGGTGCCAAACTGTGTTGTCACTGGAGCAGAAGTTGAGACATTATTGTTACTCTGTTACACTGGTGGTAAATAACCATGACATCATTTTCTAAGAACACCATGAATAGTAGCTGTTTCTGCTCAAAGATAAAGTGACCAGGCAGAGTTCAGCTTTGCTAGACTATCAAAGACAGATGGCAAAAGAAGACCCCTGCCTCTCTTGTACTGTGGGTCCACAGAGCATACAAATTTGGAAAGGTAATATTATGGCATGGAAGTAACAGAAATTATTTCATGTCCAAAGTGCTGTAGTCATCTTCAGCACTTCTCTGGAGTGTGTGCAAATCCCTTTAAATCAAGATTTGAGGAGCTTTCACAACGTACGTTTCTTCACTTTGGCGACACTAGAACTATGGAGCTCCCACTTTCTTGCTTTTGTTGGAAAGTATGAGGTATGGCAGTTGTGACCAGTCCTGGCAGAAAGCACTCTGAGCATAGTTTTAGACTAAGTGACCCTCACATGTTCTCTCCAGCTGCTGTAGTTCAGTGATTTGACATTATGAAGTTTCAACTCAGCCCTCAAAGAAGTATTTGATCTATGAGTAGACTTTGTGGACATTGTGAAGAGAAGCAAATTTCACTGTCTCAGAACATTTAGTACTACTGAGGTTGTGGTTGGCCATCCACACTAGGAGGGGCAGGTGATTTAGACCAGAAGCTTACCAAGCTATCAGCATAGTTAAAACAATGGGATCTTGCACATGTACTGCTACAGAAATGCATATTGAAAGATATAAACCCCTACATACAGGCACTGATATTTCTTGGCATTTTTAACACTGGGGTGTTGAGCAAATATTCAAATATTCATGATTTCTTCAGAGCTCAAGAATTTCCCCAAGACAGATTGTTATCTTGAATTAACCTGAAGGACATTCAACCGGAACAGCAGTAGGAGTCATTTCACAGATGTTGTCCAGATGTTATTAGCATGGCCATTCTGGAATAATGGGGAGGATACAAGTAGTGCTCACATCCTTCCTACTCCCTCTCTTTTGTTATATTTGCATCAGGATTTTGTCTACCTTGCTAATTTGAGTCCACAAGATTTCATTTTCAACTATAAAGCAGTTCTTGAGTTTCAGACTAAAAACACCCTGTGACATGTGCATTTGCAAAGTGCATGTTTAGGAGTGGATAGACATGACAGAATTAAGAAGTCCATCCTTTATTAAAGCATTAGCTAAGAGTGGTTTAATTAAGCCTGTACACAACTGCTTCTTAGAAGACTTTGTCTAGCAAAGCTTAGCTACAGGCCAGTGCATTGACTACAAGTTGCCTTGAAGGCCCTGCACAGAAACATTGCTTCTCTTCATCTCTGACACCTATGCCCATGTTCATGAAGAGTTACAAATTACTTATGAAACTTTTGTCCAGTTTTGTGGGAATGCTGGACCTCCAAACAAGTCCATGCTGCTGGGGTGTTTGGTCATTGCACTCGGATAGAATGAACATGGTCACAGGAATTTCTAAGATGCCTGGTACCTGGCAGCTGTGAGTTCTTACCACTCATTTTCATCTTTATTACTTAACAAGATTTAAGGTTTAGAATATGTTTGTATAAAAACATTTTCTGTAGTAGACCTAACAACAAAAATAGAAAAATATGTTCAACGTAGATTGTTAAACAGTGCTCTGCTGCTCATTATAAGAACTGTCAGAGCTAGCTCTTCCAGTATCTCAGTTAGCCTGAAGATCTGGTTAATCAGCTTCTAGAGGGCAGCCAGAACTAGAGACAAGTTACCCAGAGACTTATAGGGGTTACAGCATTAATGCTGACGCCAATAAGGACAGATCCTGCAGTTACCCAGATCCATTCTTCTGCACAATCTCTTTCTTCTCCAACACAGAATGGAGTCTGTCCTTTTTTCCTGTTTACCCAGGGAACTTCTGTTAGAATTGTTGTCTTTTTTCATCCTCTGTAATGGTTTTTAGCAAACTCAAGCTTGAGATGATAAATGTCAGAGAACTAATTTTTAAGATGGACATTAACATACAGTGGAGTTTAAAAAAAGGAACTAAAAAAAACAGAAATTTTTTTCATTAAATCTCAATAAAGATCTTTGTCTCCAAAACTAAGTAATGGTTTGAATGAGGGAAGGCTGCAGGTGTTCCAATGCACTTAATCTTTGTCTTAAAATATGTCAGACAAATGGTGTTTTCTAATAATGGATTAATGTGGCATCAAGGCCTATTTGTAACAGTAACAAAAGTGGTATCCATATGATTTTTGAGGGTTTTTCTTATCCCACACAGCAAAACAGACATAGATTACATATATAAGACATATTCACAGGATCTTCAGTTATCCCTGGAATTTCTGTTTTGTTTTTGTTCAGTCTATAGAGACACCCAATGTTTGGACTATGCCACCTGAGTTACAAGATTGCTTCCAATTTTCCAGTTAGGTCAACCAAAAAAATTAAGATATGATAGAGGATCGGTGGGAAAAATTCATATCAAAACAACTGCTCACTATGTCATTATGACAACCTGCTGTAACAAATGTGCTTCTGTTTTAATTTATGACAATTAATTGCTAAAAGTAATTTAATCTGACAGTGGCAAGGTGTTGAAAGACTCCTGAAGATGTCATAAAAGTGACCTTTCTGCCCATGTGCAACCAAAAGCCATTTTTAACAAGGAGGCTCAAAAACAGTACAACTTCTTTTGTACTTCGTTAATTAGTTATTGATTTGAAACAATGCTCTGCCAAATATTGTCAGATTAGCTAGACGCCAGGAAGGTCACAGTGTGACAGTCTAGTCCTGATAATCTTATGGTTTATAAGAATTCTTTTTTACTTTGAACCTTTTGTTCTGATATCCTGAGAATTACATTTCCTGGCTTTAGCATCTGTGCTAATTTAAAATACAGCCAAGCTGTCTGTTATGTAATTGGATGTTTTGAGTTGTTAAAAAAAATTGCAATGTGTTAGAAGAAAATTGCTGTTGATCTAATATCTAATGATCTTCGACGACTGCGATGCGCCACTACTGCAATTTGAATGGCCTTGCTAATCTGTGTGGAAAAGAGCCTGTTTTAATGAAATAATCAACACAAGGGAATCACAGAGTTCAAGACAGAGGTACGACAGGCAAGTTCTGAGGTTGTGTAGCAACTCATTGGGATGAAAGATCATTTCCTAGGGTGCATTATTATGAAACAAAAATAACAGAGGTGCATCTGCACAGGAAAATGAGGAAGCAGAATTCAGGGTTAAATAGCTAAACATTCAACTTTTCAGTTTATTCAAATGAGAAACAACAGAAGATTCAAATCTGAATTTCAGATTGTGTTTGTCTTTAGATAATTATAAGCTAATGACAGTTCCTTCAAATACAATTAACTATAGTCCTCTACATATTAAGGCACTTAACCAAATCTTTGTAACTGTGCATTAAGTAGTATATCAGTTTACTTAAAGCACTGAGCACTTTGCAGTCTTTATTAAGAGAAATAAAATAGCTTTGAGCCTGTTAAATCTTTCTTTCACTTAAATAACTGCTCTTGAATGTAATAAATAGAGATGGAGAAGTGAAGAACAGTACAGAGCAAAGCCATTCCATTTCATTTAATTCGCACAAAAGATACAAACTCTGTAACAGAGATTTTACAGTTGAGGTTTGTTCTGAAACCATAGCTGTTAATGAAAATACTAAATTGTTACCTTACTTAAATGTGTTCAAGTTTGTGTAGATCCGTTGTTTCCTGTGGTGGGGAAAGCTACATTTTCCTTGGCAAAAATGGTATTTTTCTTGCAATAGCATGGTTTAAAAAAAAATCTGTTTCTCATTACAGCATATAAACAGATTGAAAGAACAGAATAATAAATAGGCTTTTGAATACTATAGGAAATAGAAAAATAACAGTTCTGCATGACATCCATTGGGAGTTTTTGAATGTTTCAGGTGCATTCATTTCCAAAGGAATTGCTTTTAGTGTTGAGAAAAATGCGTGTAATCAGTTAAATGACTGGCATGATCTCTTTGTGTCTTATGAAGATAGTTCTTTTTATAAAAGTATTGTATTCATTTTTATTTATTTGCTCTCACAATTAATCTCTTAATTGCCAGAAACATGGCTCCTAAGGAGGTTATCTGTGAAGATAAAATCTGATGGTTTGTTTAGGAAATACTCTTTTCTTCCCATAATTTGATCATACAAAAGTCATTGTTTGTTTTGGTCTATTATGTTTTAGGCAGAAATACATTGTGGGCAGAATCTCAGTCCCTGAGATTGAGTAGTTTGGAAAGAAAAAAGTAAAATGAGACATAAAAAATGTAAAATGTAGGTATCCATAACAGTACTGAAATGCAGCTTTGCAGTCTTTGAGTATTTTTACCAATTGGAATATCTTTGGCCAAACTGCTGTAGTTATTACTTAAATTAGAATGTGTAAGTCCACCTGGAACCCTGCAAGTTATATGGAAAAGGGAAAAAATACACAAAAATCAAGATGTCTGTCAGAGAGCTAAAAGGGAAAGCAGTTGGCTTTTTTCTTAAGTAGAACCTCCTCTGATTAATTACCCTCCTTCCTCCTATTTATTTTCTTCTCCTGCAACTTTTCATCTCAGTGAGTCAGCAATTTTCCTGTGCCCAAACTAAAAAAGACGAATATCATATTTGTGTCTACTTAAGTTTTTCTCTTAATTAACTTACTGGTGAAGGTCATAATTAAGAGCACTGAATAACTGATTTTGCCTGATTTTTTGTTGGTTTTGATCTCCTTTCCTGCACTTTACTAGAAGACAGGTTGGGTGGTGATGGCAAGACTTGCCAGACTCCAACAGAAGTAACAATGGGAAAACCCAGACTTGAACAACTGCCTGATAAAATTGTCTTACTCTGGCTGACAAGCAGATACTTTATTACAGACAATATAATAATATTTGAGACTTAATTAAGCCTGAAATCCAGGATTTACTTTGTAAACAGCAAACCCTTTCAGGTTACAAAGCCACTTGAATTTCCAAATAAAAAGCTGAAGAAGTAAGGAGAGCATTTGAACAGAGAAGCAGAAGGTATTTGCCATGCAGAGAGGCTGAGTCGCTGCAGAGTGAAGGACATAGATAACGTTTGCTGCTTTCTTTATTTTTGCACAGATCCATTCCAAACTCACCCTGTTTAACTCTCAGTTCCAATGCAAATATAAGAAATTCCATCTGCAACACCAGCCTCCTAAAAATGCTCATATATCATGTAACATCTACATGCTTCTGACATGGTGGTGCTCTGAAGGCCTCCTATGAAGTCCCACATTTGCCAAAAAGGAAGTATAGTATTAAACCAGTGAGGCAGTAATGCAGCTGAGACCACTGGCACCTCTCTGGAGAGCAGTTGTGGGCACTGACTGTGTTGCTCTGTGGTTTCAGGGCATTGCTGAGCAGGTTTCAGAACTGTTGAAATATTTTAAGTGAAGGCTTGGGGGCAGGGCCTGTGGTCAAGAGAGTGGAAAGTGTTTTGATTTCCAGCTTGTTCCTCACCAGGCAGAGGTGATTGGAGCACCTTGGAAACAGGAGATGAGAGTGGTTTGGGGTTTTTTAATCCAGAAGTTGCTTTAGGTTTTTAGTTCGAAACTGTAGTGATTGAGGGTTTAGCTGGAAAAATGCTTTTGGAGAAAATGCTCTGTCTTGGAGTTGCCTTTTTTTTTTTTTTTTTCTCTTGTGTGCCATAAAGCTGGAGTATAAAGCAGAAAAGTAACTCCCTCCTGCTGCCCTAGCCCTAGCATGTTAGGATCCAAGCTTGCTCTGTTGCACATATATATATATATATAGCATAAGTCTGAATTTTATTTCCTGACCACTCTCACCAGGGAAAGCCCAGTTTGCGTTTGAAGTGGGGAAAGTGGGACTGGATCTGAAGTCATCTTCAGTGGTAATTGTGGTGGGAGCTAGGGAGAGCAGGAGCCCTGGGGAGGAGCCCAAACACAAAGCATAAAAACCATGGTTAGACATCAGTCTTGCATTAGCTAAAACTTGTAATTTTAAGCATAATCTCAAAAGTTGTACCATAGCAAAATGCTTTGTCATGCCATGAATGTCATCCCACATTATCACCACTTCGTCCCAAACCAGCTCTTCATCCCCTCTGGCCTGGTGGAGGAAATTTAAATTTTGTATCAGTCCACCGAATGCATTTTTGATTTACATCTTTTATTTGGCTATTTGATATGCCAAATGTTGCATGTTTCATGGAATACTTCTTGTTTTAGCAGGACTGTTGAGATTGCAAGCTTTCCTGATAAATTGTTGGCAGTTTTGGTGGTGGGACTATCTTTAACTCAGTATGATGAACATTTAATTGAAAAATGTAAGATTTCTGGTCTTCCTTTGTGCTGCTGACTCTGTGCATACAACATTACTTCATAAGGGTCTTCATAAGCAATATGGGGAGCACTTCCATGACCAGCCCAATTCACAAAATAGGTAGAAAAAATTGAAACAGAGACATCTCAAATAGATTTGGGAATAAACTGAGATCTGTAATACAAAAAAAAAAACCTTCAAGTCACTTTCCCATATTGCTTTCTGAAGGCATGTGCCAGGTAACAACCTTGGCTGTGCTATTTGTATCCTGCAACTCCACAAATGACCAGACTTAGCTGTTGTGATACCTGGTCACTCCTTCTGTCTCAAAACTGGCTGCTGCCTGCTGCCAGAGTATGTATGTTGCCCCTACCTCAGAAAGTGCCCTTAAAAAGATAGTACAATTTTTATTTCACCCCTTCTTCACGCAAGTGCAAGAGTATGGCATTTTTACATCTGAAGATTCATGATTCAATCCCTGCTAAAGTCATAAGTAAGTAATTTCTGAATACAGATGCTGAATAAAATAACATCACTCATGCATTTACATGATTTTAGTATTGAAGCAATGCAGATACAATGTTCTGTGTTTCATAGAGCTACACCAGACATTGGTGACCATGAACCCACTCTGCACAGCTGATCAAATCCTGCTGAATATTGTGGTTTTAATATGGCAAAGTATGCAAGTAAAATCCATGCAGAGCCCATAAGGGAGGAAAGAAATGTGTCCTCTATTCAGACTTTCAAGGCCAGAGCATCAACTGTCTATGGTTTCATTTCTTCTCTTATTTTCTATTAAGTTGTCTCACTCAGGACACAGCAACTAAAATAACTTGGTTGACTCACTGCCCAGTCTTCATCATCCTTGCTTTCCTGTGTTCTTTACATGACCTGCTAAACTGAATTTCAGATACATGTCAGATTTAAGATTTGGTATAATTTGCCTCCCTTGTCACTTTTTCCTCCACTATCTCCCCCACTCACAACTGCTTTGCTGCTGAGATGGTCTTGGTGCTTGTTTCTGCAGCATCCTTTTGTCTGGTTTCACACAGCTGCAATTGCACCTGTACAGAAGATACTGCTATGGCATGGTTCCTGAAAGCCATGCTTCCTGAAAGCCCAGTTATGTAAGAATTGTGAAAGAGCCAACCCATCTTCATTTTTACATAGCTCCATCTATGTAGCATACAGATTAGCATTGCCTTTTGTCAGTAAGTAAAGCAGAAATACAATTCTTACTGTTAATAAAAGATCCCCGCTGTCTCCTGGGATCACCTCTTGTATTGTAGTAGGGAACCTTTCCCAA
Organism: Ammospiza nelsoni; assembly: GCF_027579445.1. Classification (NCBI taxonomy): domain Eukaryota; kingdom Metazoa; phylum Chordata; class Aves; order Passeriformes; family Passerellidae; genus Ammospiza; species Ammospiza nelsoni. Next base: position 69,811,204 of record NC_080669.1, on the reverse strand, counting down.
ATAACTGTTCAAGAATTCTCTCAACTCTGTGATTGAAAAGGTAAAAAAGATTTTCAGGTAGATGGGATGCTTCCTAATACACTGGAATTTCTCAGTTAAAGTCAAAATCTGGTTAAATGTCCTGGTCTAGACACTTTCAAGTCTTATCTTCATGTACGCATGCTGCAGAAATATATTAATACGAAGTGCATACTTCCTTTCCTGCTTTCAGTTTATATCCTCTCTTTAATCCTCCTCTGTGGTTGTAATGCCATAGCCACTGTCTTTGCTATGGGGGAAAAATCACATACTGGCTGGTTTTTTTGCTTGTGTTTCAGCTTTATTGCCCTTGAAGCTATCCTGGTTCTCAGCCAGGACAGCTAATTTTTTCACAGTAACTGTGAGAGGACGGAGTCAGGAGCCATGTGGCATGTCTAGATTATTATTCTGTATCACCTCTTGTCACTGTCAGGGCAGAAATGCTTCCCAGAAGGAAGGGGAATGGCTTGTGGTCAGGAAGAAGAGCATGAGTGAAAAGGATCTGTCTGCCATTTTGTTCATTTGTGGGTCACACTGGGTCAGCTTGGGCTCATGAGCATTTTTTGCCTGTAAATCACCCTCTTTTTTCTGTACCTTTCTTATTGAGTGTTACTGTTACTGGTTTTTTTCTTATTTCATTACTGTTTCCCGTAAATTCTTCTTATTTCAACCCATAACCTCTGTCTCTTGTGTCTCCCACCAGACACAAAGAGCAGAAGAGCAGTGGGAGAAGCAGTGTCTGGTTTGGATTAGTCTTGGTTGGGGGTATCACTAAATTAGGGAGTAACATTCCTGAACCATGACAAAAGCCTCTTAGACCACGTCCTGCATGGAAATTTTGGAGCTGCTCTGGTGGTAGTAACCCATCGTATAGTTTCATTTTGTTCTCCCTAGTGAAAAAGTTTTTGTCTCATGTAAGGCAAATGTTTGCAAAATGAGTGAGAAAAATGCAACAGGTGATAGGCATCATTTAGGACTCATGAAAGGTGCTGTTGTAACAGGGTATTTTTATACTTATATGAATTTAAGTGTCATGATTTTTTGGAAGGGTTGGGGTGAATTGCAAAAGTTTACCTGCATCAAGGCTCCTTGAGGCAATGGGACAAGCTGTGCACAACTGTCAAGATATTACTGGTGGGTAAGATCTAGCATCTCCAGGGACAGGAGATCAGAGCCTTCTGTATCCTTCTGGCCTCCCAGCCAGTGCGCACCAGTGCGCAATTCTGTTCTCCCATATTTAACTCATGTACCATACTTGTTTGTAGTAGCTTATCAAGCTAGAAGGAGAAATTGTTTTGCTGTGATAAATGGTAATTAGAGAAATCACCTTCAAATAAATTCTTTAAAAGCTGTATGGCATATTTCCCTATTTGTGTGCTTTCCCTTGTCTCAGAAAAATGTGATTCCTACTTCTTGATTTAAAAAAATCCCTGAAAGTAGAAGGTTACCAGATCTGAAAACTTAATTTTGTAGTCTTTATTTTTTTTCTTTATGTGACTTTTTTTATTTTGATGTATTAGAAGTTCAGGATGGGGATCTGAGCTGCTCTGCCTCAGTAAAGCTAATAGTGGTTCAATGCCTCCAGATTCAAGGCCTAAGGCCTATGACTTTCTGGCAACAGGCTACTTCGGAGGGAAAAAAATAAAAAAGGAAAAAACAAAGAAATAAGTAAAATTTGGCACTGAAACACAAAATACGTGAACCTGTCACAGTAAGCAGTCTCAAAGGGCAAGCTGCTTTGCAGGAGCTAATTAACCTTAGGAAATAATTACACAAATATGCAAATGTTGTTTAGACAATTCCATGTGTTATCGACTCAGGTAGTCCATCATAACTGCAGACCTTGCAATGTCTAGGTGTTAGGATCTGGCAGAGTTGATAAGGCTTCAATTGCTGCATCACTCCAACCTGGTATTTAACAATTAATGACTGTGATATTACATTGGTAAATTTAACCTGTTTTTTGAATGCAACAGAATGTCATATTGTATTCACAGTGTGCATACTGCTTATCTCTGTATACCTAATGGCTCCAACTATTAAAATGTTATATACCTTTCAACTCCTATCACTAGCCATGCTGGAAAAAATGGCAGACCAAAATATGAGTTCACTACCTCCACGTTTCTGCCCAATGGATGGCCCAGGAGTAGCCTTGTTTGGATTGCTTTGCATTGCATAAACATTGCACTAGGGCCTTTTCACATCATACAGTTTTAATCTTTTCTTCCCTTCATGTCTAATTGTATATATAATGATCAAGAGGAAGGGTTTTCAGAGGGATGGAGACCGACAACTCCAAAGAACCAGACCACTTATTTTGATATAGAATTACCTGCTGTAGGTGACCAGCTTTCACAGTGGGAAGTCGAAGTTCAAGTTTTCCTGCACGTCTCCAGCTCAGTCTGTTTCACAAACAAGAATGCATTCAGCCTAAGGTGCCTTTTGAGGTATATAGTGTGATTTTTCCAGGCTAATGTCCATTCATTTCTGTACACTTGTGTAGATAATTATGTAAACTCTGACTGGAAGACCCCCTCTCTATCAAATAACTTAACAATGTTCTATATAAGTGCATTCAGTTTAGCTTCAGTGAAGTTACAGAAAGTAACAGCTGCCTGAGACTGTCACCTTTCATGCTGAAAATGCAGCATCCTGTTTTATAATTTAATCCAAGCCAGGCAGTAGAGGATAAACCTCAGAGACCCAGTGCAATTTGAAATCCTAAGGAGATCAGCTGTGTACTGCTCCTTCAGCTGGATATTCCATGTACACACCTGGAGCCAGGTCTGAGGTGTTTGTAATATAGGCTAGTTACAAGGGAGAAAAATGAGCAGATGCTCTGAAGAAAGGGCTTTTCTTCTAAGCATTTAGGACTCCTCCAGACTCCTTACACATATGTGCTTTTCTTACCTTATTTAGGGTTTTAGCAGAGTGTACAGCAACCCAGTTTATCCTGACACTTTATGGTTTTTTTTTTTTTAAACTGGTAATAAAGGAAGTGACAGTCTATATTTAACTCATTCTAGCTCATTTCTTTTTGCATTTATAGAATCCTGTTGAATCTTTATACTAGACTGTGAAGCTGTGAAGTTATTAATTTAGTTTACTAGACCACTGGTTATGCTTTGATTGGTGAAAGCTTTTTTGGTTGAGTTCAGAAGCGTTTTGCTTCTGAACTCAGCCCATCTTTTGCTTCTGATGTCTTAGTCTTGTGGAACTTAAAATGGTATGCTTTTACTAGCAGTGTCTCAAATAATAAATCCAAAGTAACCTGAAAATGCTATAGTATGCAGAAAAAAAGTCCTCTTTTTCTCAGATTGTTTAAACAGCATTGAGCATCTATACAAAAATTGCTGTTAAAAGTATAAAGGCCAACATTATTATTGAAAAATAAGTACCTCCTGTGTACATAACTAAGATAAATCTTTTAGATAAATCAGTCATTCTGAAACTTTCTCAGTGTTTTAATGTACTTTTTTTCCGTACAGATTATAGAGCACATCACTTTTGGATAGGAAACTCCTGTTCAAGTTGTCCTTCAGCTTTATCTTAATAACTGGTTTGTCAAACATATTTTCTTTATGTAATTTCTTCTAAAAAATTTCCCTCATTCCTCACAAAGGGAGGAGTCTTTACTTTCTGTGCAGATCTATACAATCAAATTTTAAAACAGCAACAAACTGTTTTGAAATAAATCCTTTCCTATACTGAGGTAGTTTACAATAGGTGATACAGAATTAGTTAAAACTACATTCTGTCATAGTCAATAAAGAGCAGAATCTGTCCAGGAGAAGAAGAAACTCAGATTTTTCTGTCTTAAAATGACTGCTGGTGAAGCAGAATCATTATTCTAAAAACTTTGAGTCGGGATCCATAAAATATTTGTTGCCATCTCACTCTTACTAACTCTTAGAAAACAGGGTATGGGAATAGAAATAAAAGCCAGAATCAACCACATTATTTAGGTATGTCTCTTCCCACTGATTTTAAACACAAGAACTTAAATCCCCAAAACTAGTTGCAGAATGGAATTGAGATCTAGATCACCTCAACATTCTTGATAAATTTCAATAATTCACACTGTATAATTAGCAGCTTCTGATTACCAGTGGCTTTTACTGGTTTGTGCTTTCTTTCTCCTACGGAAACCAGGCTTTTCTTGTCTGTGCCAGAGTGAGATAAGGATATGAAGTTGTTACTGGCACCAACCAAAGGGAAAAGGGACGCAAACTTTAGGAAATTACATTACCTTGACTGATCAGCTCTTTCTGGCATTCAAGAGTCTGGAAAGAGCCAACATTGTTATCCTGGTTGTGTGAAATGCTGGCAGAACAGGGTGCCTAGCAGAGCATCTTATTCTTGTTGCCTGAGACTATAACAAATTTGTAGTTATGACCTCAAGAACCCAAGAAAAAGGGAAAACTAGAAGGGTATAGTTCTTTCCAAGAGCCTCGAGGATACAGGTACACAACCGTGAGTTTTGATGAGACTGCACTAAAATCAATGTGTGTCTCTCTAGTGCCTTCTGTGACTCTTACACTGGCTGACTTTGACAAAATCCTATTCAATAGTAAGAAAACATGGTCCCCTAGCTACGAAAAACTCCAAAGTAATGGCTGCCACCAGTCAAGAGTTGTTTTCTTTGCACCATATCTCATAGTCTACAGTCACAAAAAGTAAGTTTGAAAGAGTAGTTGCAAATACCATAATTTTAATCTTAGTTCAAGTTTCCAGTGCCTCATAGTATGAAAAAAAGTAAAAATTGAAATTACAGGTCTTTACCAACCAAAATTGTTCTACAATTATGTATTTATATTGTTCTTACCTCTTTTTATTTACCAATCTAAGGCACAAGTAATTTAAACAAACCCTCAGTGAACAAACATTTGACGAAAGAGTTGTCAAAAGAATGAAAATCTGAGCTATGACTCGTAATTCCTATGAATGGCTCTGTTTAGCAGAATTGTTGTCATGGTATTTACGTAAAATTTTGCAGATGCATAATTTTGTTACACTTACTCAAGTATGCTCAGAAAGCAACAGTTTTACTGCCTTTATTTAGACAAAAGGATCAGTTCTCTTTTTGATACTCTAGTGTGCATTCATTTAATCTTTATTTTAACAAAACATTCTAACATATAGGAACACGTTTTTAGACAGAATTGCCATTTTTTAAAAGATAATTGTCACAAACATTATTTCTTTCTGCAGGATAATGGCTCTCCTGAAGAACATGCGATTTATGTTTGGGACCATTTTATTTCCCAGTCAGCTGCAGAGAATGTATTTTTTGTTGCTCACAGTTATGGTGGACTTGCCTTTGTAGAGTTGGTAAGTGTGAATTCTCTATTGCTGTCTTTTCTCAAGACTGTCACAGATTTCTACATTCTTTGTGATCATCTTATTGAAAGTAGCTTGGTAGAAACAGATGCCAGTGGTCATGTACAGGTTGGTCAGGATTTCTTTGCAGCCAGAAGGTCGCTGTATCTTTTCTAGTTTTGAGATAGATAGTAAGGTCCCAAGTGTGCATGAACCTGAAAGACTGTGGGGAAACAGAACATGCTGCATCTTTCTTGTCCAGACTATGTGCTGAAAGGCACCAGTTTCTGCGGTGGGGCAGAAAGACCTGGGGGCATATGAGACTAAGGACATATAAGAACAGTTTTGAAGCAAAGTCACAGACACAAATGCAGCTTTTTGTATATAGATTGGAACAGAATGTGCAGAGAAATATGGCAGTTTTATTCAGTTTTTGCAGTTTTTCTACAAAGATCTGGAGAACTTGCTGGAAGGACTTCTGTTTTCCCATTTATTAGGCTCTGTAGCGATATAAGGTGGGAAAAACTTTGCTCAGTGTAAAGCTGTTCTACATCTGGTGCTGAAACTGCTGAACATCTAGTTTGTCAGTTTTTCACTCTTTTCTCTAAAGGCAGATCTCTCGACCCCATCTGGTATACCAAGCTGCCTGTTAAACTTGTGTATCATTCTGTCAGTGTAGCTACAGTCTCTTCATATGATTTTTAAACAGTAGAGTAATCCCGATATGTTTTATTGAAGAAAACTACACAAAAGTAAGGGTCCTGTTTATTGTGGAAAGTTAAATTGCAGAGCGTTAGAACTGGTTTTATAGACACAGGAAACAGCAGACATATATGTACATCTTTTGTCTACAACACATTCGTTTAATCTAACTTAAAGTTGATTAAGGTGTTTCCTGCCTGAACATGAGATGAGTGACTTCATTAAGAAAAAGCATGCCATGAGCATGTTGGTTTTAGTCTTACATTGCTCCAAGCAGCAATAACAATCCAGACAATAGCCACTGATATTATTTTAAGAACTTGAGATTTTCCTAAACCCCCCTTTTTTGTTGTTGAAATTGATGCCATTTTCATTGTCTCTGAGGTCCTGGAAGAGTGTGTGCAAAATACACATGATGTGTACAGGTTTGAGACTTGAGAAACAGTTCATTTTCCTGATCTGAAGATCATTTGAGAATTGATAATTTTTCACATGTGTTTTATTACCTTCTCAATGAATAGTCTCAAAACTAAATTTTGAAGTGAATATTCACCTTGAAGGTGAATAACTCTTTCTGTAACCTCATCTATGGGCAAAAGATGTGTTGCATTGCATGTGCCTGTTGCTCTTGAAATGTCATGAACGTTAGGGAGCAATTGTTCTGTCTTGGCTTTCCTGATTTGTGGGTTTCACCTGCTTTGTGTTTCAGCCCAGGTTATTCTGGTGCGACTTGTGGGTCCAAAGTAAATATTTGGCAGAATTTCTGTAGGTTTTGTTTTGGTCACCAGATGCTCAGAGACACAAAGCAGAGGGCAACTGGAGACTTTTCTCAGAGTGCTGACTTGAAGGAGGCTTGGAGAGTTTTTCCATCCCATTTCAGACAATGGCTTGAGGTGGCCTGGGTAACAGATGACCAAGGTGTCATTCCCATTTTCCCTGTTTTTCTTGTCACACTGGTGGATATTTCTTCACTTTTGTTCCACTTTAATATGAAGCACACTGATGTTTCAGAGCAGGACTTGACTTCTGACCTTGGGGTTTCCAGGGTCAGGGTGCTCAGGGCCTGTGAAGTTATCACAAGCTGAGCAAAAATTTTTATCAATTGCAGGAAGCAACCAGTAAGTAAGAAGTTAAGAAGTATCTTTGTCAGAAAGACAAGATGCTCTCAGTAAGGGTCAGCTTCTGTAGTCTGCTGTCTCTGCAGGAGATGCATGCCTGAGAGGAGGAATATAATACATATCCATTGACACATCACATATCTGTCACGCAAAACTAGACTTGAAATATATTTTTAATGCAACTCAATGTTTTTCTAAAAAATCAAAGAGGTAGTTTGATATTTGACTACTGCTAAAAGCAGTTTGATTAAATAATTCATACACTGAACAACATATAATTGAAATAAACCTTGAACTATTTCATCACAATATTAATTTGTAAGGTTTTATTTTGTTATCATCTCCTTTCTCTTAAACTTTATACCCATACGGCATTTAGTAATTGCAATGAGCTCCAAAAAGAAAAAGAGCAGCTGATGGGCAATTACTGTCTTATGACAAATAAATTTTCAATCGGTTCACTTTCTTCTCTGATTCATGTGGGGGTGATGATGAGGTTGATAGAGCAGCTACACCATATAGCAACTGTACCACCTCTACACTTCCTTTGCAAGTTTTTGGGTTAACTGATTCATGAAATTGTAGGTTACAGTTGTTATGGAAACCTGTTGCACAGCTGCTCCTTCTGCATTTGTGCCTCTTACAGGAGAGCAGTGTGAAGCATATGGCTTTAATTTCGAGTGAAGGTTTCTGCCTCAGCCCTCTGAATTTTATTTTGCCTGCAGGGAAAAAGAAAACAAGCAAAAATATATTTTAAAAAATGTGGTTTTAATTAATATCTTCTTAGTCAACTTTCCATGTTCAGTGCTGTGAGGTCTCTCATGATGGCTTGCAGTCATTTCAGCTACAGCTTGCCACTTCATCGTGGTGTAAGGCTCCTGATGAAAACAGGATGTTCTGGCCTTAAACAGAAAAACCCAATGAAAGCTGATATTAGGCAAAGTCTTGTTCATAGACGTTCATACCATTGTGTGGAAGCAGCTACTGCTCTCCCAGGAACAGGCAGAGAACAATATTCAGCCTTCCACAGGCAGTACCCATGCAGGTGCTCCTTTGTCTGAGGCTGCTGAGGGAGGTAGGATAAGAAAGGCAGTGCTGCTCTGCCTTGTCCCTTGATTGGGATGCGCTTTGATGGGAAACACATAGTGAAAGAGAGCAGATACAACCATCACATATGAAATTGATATAAAAGGAGGATTCTTTTTATTTACAAAACTTTGTTGTCCAAATTTTGTTCTTCATTCCAAATCTCTTGTCACCATGAAAATAAGGTTGACTTTTGGAAATCCTTCATTAAACAAACAGGTAAGGCTTGGCTGCAATTTTCAAATACATGCCACTTAAAGTAAAAATTTTATTGATCTTTGCAGCTTTTTGATCTACATTTTCTCATGTCTGTGTTTGCAGGATATTAAGACAAATAGGGTGAGTCTGCAATATCATACTCAAATACACAAAAACTTTTACTGCAACATAGGCACACACTTTCTGTACCTTCTTGTGTCATAGATTACTAGGGGAATAACTAAAAGTGATTAAAATGTGTGGAAAATAAAGTTTCACCAATAAATGTACTAAGTTTTATTGTTCTGTTGTTTATAGGTTGAATTACAAATGGTAAATCATAAGCCATATGTTAGAATGTATCTTAATATTTACTAAATTAAACTTTGTGTAATTGCGGTTTGAAATAAAGCATGCATGTGATAATATCTGCATGTAAATTACTTTTGAATGCACAGCACTAAAAATAATTGTTGGGTCATTGTGTTTTGCTAATTGTTTATTACTGATTTTGAAAAACTCAAGCCATGATTCGTGAACATATCTCAGCTTCTTAATTTTCTTATCCCTTGCATAGTATAGTCAGGGATTTATTTTGAGAATCAGTTTGCTTTACTTGATGGTAAATTGTGGAACTTTCCCAACTCCAAGCTTATAATAATTTTATGAAATTTAACAGAAAGTGAGAATTTCAAGTTGATGGAGTCAATTTTATATTTAGTTTACAGAAAATAAGAAGTTTCTGGTACAACGCCTCCTTTGAGTTTTCTTGCCAAATTTTATGGGTTTACAATTATTTTGCTTTAAAAATAATGTTTTTCCTTGTCATTGCCTGCATGAAAGACCCACACAGAAGAATCTTTGCAGAACACTTCTGCTGTTTGCTTCCTATATTTCTGAGACCCCTGCATTTTCAGTTATTTCCTAATAATCTTATAACTAGAGTTACAGCTTTTTTTTGTTTCAATTAGTTAAACACTATCTTTTAAAAAAATATCAAATATCATGGGAATAATGATAAAATTGTGAGAATCATTAATAGTATCTCCATCCTACATCATTCATACTGTTGTGGAAATACGAACTACACACAGGAATGTAATAATTAGAAGAAGGAATTCTTCAGGTATAAGGCAGGTATAAACTACTCATTATGGTTCTTTTGGCTAAAATATTGGGTGTATGTATTGATAATTTGCACAAAGGTGTAGGTGAAATGGGGAGAGGGTGTCCTTTTAGCAAGCTTTTTTACAATGAGAGCTCTTAAAACACACTGTTCAAATTACTGTATGTACTGTAGACTTCTAATTCCATCAAATCTGCAAATTTTGGCAATTTGAAATATTCTTGGTCCATCATTTTGAGATCCTCTCTGCAATATGTTGCCACTTCATTTTGCTGTATTGTGCTGAGTATGGCAAGGGCCTGGCCCTGACTGGCACTGATAGGTGCCAAAATAATGATGATAGACAGGTACCTGCTGAGCTACCTGTGAGTCTCTGAGGCTGCATCATTATTCTGGCACAAACAAAATGCAATCTAAGAAACTTAATGGCTAGGCTGTGAACCTGTCATTAGTTTTTCATTAATTTAATTTCCTGAAGTCTCAGACTGAATGGTTTGTTATATTTGGCTTTTTATAAATTCTTATATAAATATATCTACTTATTTTTTAATTCAGTTTGCCTGGAAAATTGATGATGGGTACTGTGGACATGCAATTCTTAATTCCCCTGGATGACATGTTAAATCGAAATATGTCTACTGATGTGTGGTAGAGATAACATAAGATCTGTGATGGCTGTAGGAAGCATGGGAAAGAGCTGGAAGTAGAGAGCTGTGAAGGAAAACACCTCAGTGACCAGGATACTTATTGTGAAGACAAAAGCAAAATACCGCTGTGCTTTAAAGCTTTGTGAGATTTGTGGGGGAGGGAAAAAGAAAAAAGGAAAAAAGACACTTTAGATGTTGAATTTCAGTTCGGAGAGCAGTGTGGGATGCTGTCTTGAAGGTTTATGGGGACTTGGCTTGTATGTCCAGTCTTTAGACAAGTCATCTCACTCAACCCTACCTGATTTAGGGCTTAGATTTGTCTGTGTTGGGCACTTACAATAGCATATTTTTGAAGCTGGTCTAATTTAGTGCTCACATTCAGAAAAACAAGTCTGAAAGCAAAAATGATATCTTGATTCTGTTTGGTTATTTATTTCAACTATCCTTTGTTCTCCTTCTTGGAGAAGTACTTGTTCATCTGAAAAAGATCAAATGAGAAATGAGGGTGGACAAGAGAAGCTAATGGAGGAACCAGTGGTCAGTTGTATAAAAAAGGATTGGACAGGAATAGGGTCTCTAGCCTTGATGCTGATTTTTTTAAGTATTCCTGTTACTGATGTGGGCACACAAATTAACTATGTGCTCCTGAAATTGGATCCTGGCATTAAGTGATGGAGTACTCAGAAGTAGAATTTCTGCAGTAATAGAAAGTTATGTTCTATGCCAGGACAGTTAGGTGTTGACTAGTCAGTCATCTGCATTTGTACACAAAGAGTGACCTTATCAACAGAGAACAGCGGGGCTGGAGAAACCCTTGGACAACTGGCTTCATTGCCACTGGCTGTAAGTGAATGACCAGGTAACATAACAAGAGTCAGATATGATACTGTGATGTTTTTGCTCTTTCTGTCCCAAGAAGGGGAGTATTAATGCTGTCCAGCTTGCTGCGGTGATTTATCTGAGGTAATTTGACACATTGGGGAATATTAAGTAAATATTAAGTCAAGGAAAAGATATGGGGAGGAGGTGTTCATACACTTGAGTCAATGGAAAGCATATTTTGCCAGAAACAATGAAGGATCCTCAGACCTGCTGTGACATGGTGCCAGCATGGACAGATCCTAGCTGTCATAAGCCATAGAGATACTACATGCTTTTAAGGCTTATGAGCCTTAAAAAGAGCCATGTTAATTGCTAGTCCTCTTATGTTAACTTCAGTAGCTATGTCTAGAAAGAGAAGGTTCAGCATCTGCTTTGTATTTACTGCAGAAACTGAGCTTAAAAGCATGGCTTGTTCAGGCTGGTAAAGGAAAGCTTAGAAGGATTGGTAGCACTCAGCAAATACATCAGGAGAATAAACAGCAGGGAGGGAGAGTCTTATAAGCCAAAGAACAATGTCAGCACAGGAACAAATGGATCAAAACTGGTCATGAATAAATTTAGGGTGGAGTTAGGTCTCTCACCATTGGATTAGGAAGTCTTGCTTGGGAAAAGGACTGAGGCAAAGCTGCTGCCAGTCATGACCCACACGTGGCAAGAGTTATGTGAGTAATTTGCTGAGACTCTTGGTTCTTGGTGTGACCCAGGAGTCTGTGTTCCTGTGAAAGACATCATATGCAGGTGCATATTTTCAGCCATGAATAATTTGACTACTTTTGGATTAATTTGTCTGGACTCTATGCTACTCTGACTCGAGGCTCACTCCACTGGAATAGCTGAGTTTTAACCAAAACCAGTCAAACCTCTAATACCAGTGTTGGCAAACAACTTTTTCCCTTCCTCTTTAGTTAGAATCATAGAATCAAAGTATATGCTGAAATGGAAGGGAGACATCAGGATCATCAAGTCCAACTCCTGGCATAGGATGCCCCAAGAATCACAACATGTCCCTGAGAATGTTATCCCTACGCTTCTTGAGTTCTGTCAGGCTTGGTGCTGTGACCACTTCCCTGGGAGCCTATTCCATTGCCCAACCAATCTCTATGCAAAGAGATCCTCATACCCAAATGAAATCTCCCCTTCCTCAGCTTTCTGCCATTTGCTCAGATCCTGTCACTGGTCATAAAATTGAAGAGGTTCCTCCTCATCCCCTCCTGAGGATGTTGAAGACCACAGTGAGGTTTCCCCTCAGTCTCCTCCAGGAGAACAGACCAAGTGATCTCAGACACTCCTCATATGGCTTCCCCTCAAGGCCCTTTATCATCGTCATTACCATACTGTGGATGATCTCTAATAGCTTTATATCTTTCTTACATACTGGTGCCAAAACGGCCCCCAGCACTCGAGGTGAGGCTGCCCCAGTACAGAGCAGAGCAGGACAGTCCCCTCCCTTGTCTGGATGGCTGAATGCCGGCTGCCAAGGTACTGCTGACTAATGTTCAGCTTGCCATTGACCAGGACACCCAGGTCCCTTTCCATAGCACTGCTCTCCGACCTCTCGTTCCCTAATCTGTACACACAACCAGGTTTGTCCCATTGACCTTGAATAACAGGAATTGGGGAGCAGACTTGTTTTTGGAAAGAGTGGACTCTTTTTTTGCTAGTGCTTTTTGAAATGCACAAGCTTGAGGTAGAAAGCAACAGGCATAGCAGATCCTGTGGTGAGAGTTTGCAACCATAAGGAAATTAAATGGTGGATTGAGCAAAAAAATACTGAAATATGCATGTCAGTGTTTGCTGTACTGGAAACAACTTCTTGATCGTATTTGGGTTTTCTGATATATAAAGAGTGTGTGTGAGTGTGTGAGAGTGTGTGTGTGTGTGTGTGTGTGTATGTGCGTACACATATATGCATTTGTATGCATATATTGCCCATTCTAACACAGAGCAGATAAACATTTTAGGCCACTCAGCCTAAATAAATAAACTGACAAGCATACACTGGCATCATTAGTTCACATGCTAGCATTTATTGTCATTATCTGTTTGTGTTGCAGTAGGAAGGAATCACATAGCAATGCCTTGTCCTAAAGAACTTGCAATCCGGAAGGATGCTTTAATGGGAAGAGGCAGAGGAATGATAAACGATTGCAATACAGCTCATAGTATCATAGCTGTGTGTCCTTTTAAATTTTTTGGTGGTTTACTGTAAATGCCATATAGGCATTCCCTTCCTCAGTTCATCTGAAGCCCTGCTAGCCTCGCTGCTGGATGATAGTAGAGGATGGCAGCAGTTAAAGGCTGAGCATTGACCACTTCCAGAACAGACATGTTTGGAATATTCATCACTCCTTGTTACTTTGCCGTAGACAATATGCTCAGCCTCATTGTGTTTTGCTTCTCTTAGTCATTTGCTAATCTGGTATCTCATGTTCATTGAGCTCAGGCCATGATCTGCAGCTAGCTGTGCATGTGTCCCTTCCCCACTTCTTTACAAAAGGAAAAGGACAATGTTTCCTGGAATTTTATACTGACTAGTAATTGTTGGCACCACCTATCATTACTTTTTTGTCTCATTCTACCGTTCATATTAAGTTTCTAATTTGACACCAAAGTTGGCTTGTTAATTATGAAATAAAAAAGAACTGGAAATGAGTGAAAGTTAGCGTTACTAGAAAATCCAGTTACTTGGAAATACATATTTGTTGCCTGTGGGATTTGGTGGTCAAAGGAACAGCACTTTATGCATTTCTTTGCAGAAATTTTTCTAGAGTTCATCTCAGTAATTTTATATTTTTGTAACTTCTTTGCATCATTTAAAAATCCATACATTACGCAGTGAACATTTAGGTTTCTGCATGAGGAGTTTTTTGATCATTAGCAATTGTTCTCATATTTTCATCCTCTTGTTTTTTGTAGCTCAGCTTGTGTAACTAGCTGCTGTATTTTTTTAAATTTATTTTTTATGCCTATCTGAATTCAGTTCTATTGATCAGCATTTCTTTGACAGTATGCTGAGGATTGAACTTAGTATTCTAGGTGCAGTTAACATTAGTTCGGGTTGAACTTCAGTATCTTTGTTCTGCTATGCAGCATTTTGGTCAATGCAACCTAAGTGGTACTAGATTTGTTTTTTCTAAAGTTTCTTTGAATTTAGTACCTGCTAATGTTCATGTATCTCTCAAAGTCTTTTAGTGCTCTCAATTTTCCCTTCCCCAGTGATACTAAATGTACTAAATGTGAATGTAGTAGATTATTTCCTCCCAACACCCCCCCAAACAATATTATCTCACAGTCTTCCTAATTAAATCTAGCTGTCTTGTGGCCCTTGTTGCGCAGGATGACAAACTGGATTGTAATAACAATCCCTTTTGTGCTACAGGTCTATGAATCTTGGAAGCTTGTTTTGTATTTCTTTCATGCCTTACTTCTCTTGGTGGTTTGTCCCACTTTAATGTCACCTGCAAATTTAATTAATTCCAGATAATTAATGAAGATATTAAATAAAGCCATATTTGGCATCTATCCCAGTATCTGGCTAGAAATTTCCTGCTGACTCAGTGCATTCCTTTGTATTATTTTCCTTTCCTGCATTATTTCCACTGTTTTAAATTCTGCAAGACAATATATCTTATCAGTCAGTTTATTTTTCATTTCAAATTCCAGCTTTGAAATGAAAAATAAAAGCCAAAGCACAAGGCCATATTCAAAGAACATGTTACTCATCCTTTCAGCTGTTTGCAGATAAACTTCGTCCCTTGAGCCTCTCAAAGCTGATGGGCAACATCTCTGTGCAACCATTTCCTTAAAATGTGTAGAGCACACTGTTGATTGTGATAGTTAATTTCAGAACCCAGGGCAACTGATTTTTTTCTTGCCTGGCTATTTATTTCCTCACTGGTTGCAGAAACTTCCCAGAAGTTAAAAGCTGTGGGTGTTTGCTGTATGAACCATCTCATGCTCATCAGAGCTCTTCACGACATAGGGGAAATTCATCAATGGTAACAAGAGACATGTCTTCTGTCCTGAACCTCTTAAGTATCTGACAATGCATGAGTTTTGCCTAATCACCATTCTTTTGGTGGAAACTAAGTCAGCTCATCTCTTTCTTGGCTCTCTGAGGCGAACTCCTAAGGTGCTGGTACATATCCTGCCCTGCTGCGTCAATAAAAAGTCACATCGCCTGTTTTCCCTGACACACTTACTAGTTTTTCACCCTATCCATGTTGATTATCTTCCAACTTTGCGTTCTTAATCTTCTGTGAATGTGCATCTTGGTTTTTTTTAATCTAATACACCTGTTTCTGGTTCTTACCAGATTGTGCCTATTTTTACTGTGTTGCATCAGGACAGGAAAATGAAATATCTAGAGCATTATTTTATATGGATGTGGTCATTGTGTCTGCATTGATACAGCTGCAGAGTCAAATGATTGAGTATGTTGGTTGTGGGATTCTTTTCCCACCAAGTACAGTATGAAAAAACCTGGCATTTTATGAAACTTTGTATGTTGCTATCTCTTTAGATTGGTTGGGAGAACAGTACAATACTAAAGATTTTACAAAATATTACATTGTCACAGTCTAAAGGTTTACAGGCTTTTTTACAGTTCTTTTTGAATGTATATAGGAAGACTAATAAAGAAAAAGAGTAGGAGTTTATATTTGCTTATACAATGATAGATGTAGAATATCACACACAGTATGCACTTACAAGTTTTGTGGTGAATTGAGAGTATTCTAGCTGAAATATTAAGCTGTTCTAAATACTGGCATTTGTTTTTTCCAAATGGAACAGAACATTTTTAAAAGGAAGTTGTCTCACTGTTGTTTCACATTTTTTCCCATTTCTGTGACCTTAAGCTCTTAAGACCACACAAGTATATTATGTTCACGTTAATTTAAATGGTAATTGTGCTGAAAAGTGTATGTATGGTTTTTGCGTGGAACAGTAGAGATTTTATGAAACTTTAAAACCCAGTCTCGTGGATCAATCAGAGAAACTACAAGTTAATAATATATTAGGCATTGCAAATCCAGGTGGAGTAAAAGGAGTGCAACCACACTTTAGTAAAGGGAGCTCTCAAACTGTGGTACCATAAGAAGCAGCTGTTTCAGCACATAAGTGAAGTATTTTAGTATTAATAATAGCATGACTACTAATGTTTAAATGTTAAAATAATCCTACCTAAGGGCTTCGAATGATTATGATAAGAAATAAAAATATGAGTAGATTTTGTGCATATATTAATTGAGAAGATTGTGATTTTAGTGCTGCAGAATTGAACTGAGATTTTAATGTCAAAGTGCAAGAGTAAAATTGCCTCATAAACACCTGAAAAATAAATAGTTTAATTAGTTATTTTTCTCTTTTCCATTTCTAAGGCAAATTAAGTCTTATAAAGGATCTCAGTATCGTGTAGTATTAGGATAGAAAGGGCATGAGGTTTTTATTTCGATTAAGCTGAGGCATTTATTTGCTTGTCAGTATCTGTATTATATTTTGTCTTAGAGTGGCTTGAGACATCTGACAGGAGTAATATATCTTAAAAAAATTCAAAATAACCCTGCCATCCCCCTCTCAGTCCCTACCCCTGTGGGCACGTAACTGCCAGTGTTTTACAAGGTGTTAAAGTACAGCGATTATATTATCTCATCCTTTTAAAAACAGGCATTGTTAATTTAACCCTCAGTAATCTTATTCACCTTGCCACCATTGCAGTCTACAGCCAGCAGACTTTTTTTTTAAACCAGCTGTTGAAGATAACCTAGTTTAAAGAGTTCACAGCTGAACGTGAGGGATTCATCATTATATATTTACTGTCTGAGGCTGATATAGCTGTAAGGTTTTTCAGATGCCATTGATCTATTGCGCATGTTCCCTCCCTGGGTTGCAGGACGTGCTTCTATTTGCATAAGGCCCTGGGCAAGGTTCTTTCTTGCATTGATTGGCCTGTCCAAGGGAGCCTGATGTGCTCCTGCATTGATCACCCTGTCTTTTCTTGGAAGGCAGTGTTACACTGAGTTCATCTCAAACATTCTAGGGAAAACTCTAGTGCAGATGTCACAATTTTATTCAGATGTTCTTTTGAGTATAGTCCTTTCCTTCTTTTTCCTTTTCCAGGATAACTTGCTTTGTGGGGTTTTGTTGGTGTGTGTGTCGTCCCCGTCCCCCCGCCCCGTCCCCCCCCCTCTCCGACTTCATGTGAATGTGTTTCTGCAGTTACAATGAAGCATAGACCAGAATGTACTGAAAAGCTATATTACATTTATGCCAATTATTCCATGCTGTGGGTTTTTTTCCTTTAAAATAATGCCTGTAGCTTCCAGCAAAAATCGAAACTATTCTGTCTTCAAAGAGTTCACAGTTATAACAGAAGAATTAATCTAAGAATATGTGTACTGGTGTCTTAGCTTAGATAATTATTGTCAGTTGTAACTTGTATGATTGTACTAGTTTCCTTCAGTGCTAGAAAACTAGTTCTAAAATAGTACCTTCAGCATAAAACTGTGTTTGGATTTTGGTTTTCTAGAGGCATACTCCAAAATGAATCGTGCTGGTAAATTGCTGGGCAGACCAATGACTGATCAGAAAGGACAAATACTTCCCTACAGAGTCCTTGGGTTGCCAGCATGGTGTGTTGGGGGACTGTCTTTCCAAACCTAAGTTAAACAGCAGAGTTCTTAAATGGTTATACTCAAAGGGTGGCTCATAGCTAATAAACAAGCTGACATATGAACTTTACCAAGCACATGATAGTACTGGATATCAGTGAAAAACAAGATACTATGAAAGAGTTCCTCTCCTATAGAGGACCAGAACAAAGAGCATCACAGCGATATTCCATGATTACTTTTAGAAAAAATTCCTGTGGATATTTTTGTGGATTTGTAGAGTTTCCTTGGAAATAAAGAAATATTTAGAGATACATAGCTGAAGTCATGTTAATGCAGTAACATAAATTGTGCTGGCTTTTTTTTTTTTATTACTTGAATAATAGTTCTATGTCTTTCACTGAAGCAAGAATGTTTCCTGTTGCACTGTGATACTCTGGTCTAGGGAACGTATTCCTTTGGTCATTTGGTAAAACAAAACTCAGATAAGTATAATTCAGGTAGCATATATGAAATCTCATCTTCATTATCATGCAAATGTGGTGAGAATGTAACATTTCCCAAGATGTCATTTGACTATTAGGATCTTTAGAAAATGGTCTCTCAAAGCCACAAAGCTAATATTCCAGAAGAAAGCTATATAATACCTAAAAATTGTCTGTCCTTATATTATATGAATAATAAATGTAGTAAGACAAGCCATTATTAAAATCACAAAAGAATATGTTGACCTGTTGGAACAAGGATCTTTTTTGATTTTTGCATCAATGATGAATTTTGAGCTTTCCATAGCATAGAGGATGAACATGCAAATACAGATTTCAAAAAACTGCAGGGATAAAAAAAGTAGGATCATAACTGGAAATCTGATCTATTTTGTTTCAGTACATAAATTGCATCTGTGGGTATTTATACTGATACATATTTTGTTATACATAATGATATCCTTTGCAAGCATTGTATATTTTGTGTGTCTGCATTGTGCATGGATTTTGCAGCTGCAACACCTTTCATTTTTCTAAGCTCCCTTTTGCTGATTTTTGAGTTAATGAAAGTAAAAGATGGGCATGGGCTAAATATGGACTAATCTTTTTAAATGGGGAGTGGAACTTGATTTTAATTCTAAAATAAAAGAAGACCCTGAGTGTCTCATAGCAGCCCATTACCTGTGTTATTCAGTTGTAGGAAAACCCTGTACTTGTTTATGTGTGTGAGCTGTGCAGGGCATCAAGAACTAAAAAAATTTCTGGTAGCAGAAGAAACCTTTTGCAAGCAGTTTCAGTGTTGAAAAAGAAAGACTGGGACATGACAGTTTATAAATAAATTGAAATGAAGAAAATAAATCAAATCTCTTACTTCAGGCAGTAATAGTCTCTAGGAAAAAATTTATCCGTAGCATGCATTGTGCTGTTAAACAGTGGATGCCTTAGAAAAACGTGATGAAGAGATA
Organism: Ammospiza nelsoni; assembly: GCF_027579445.1. Taxonomy (NCBI): domain Eukaryota; kingdom Metazoa; phylum Chordata; class Aves; order Passeriformes; family Passerellidae; genus Ammospiza; species Ammospiza nelsoni. The sequence continues at coordinate 69,792,044 of NC_080669.1, read as the reverse complement.
TGTAGATACTTCCAGACTTTTAGATACTCACCATGAATGTTGTAGAGTGAGGTTTTTCTCGGCAGATACTTGCAGCCCCAAGTGATGACCTAGATGTGTTGAAATAAGTGTTTAAGTGTTTGAATGAGTTTTAATAATTGCTCGATTGCTGGGCATTAGGAATGCAAGCAAGTCCTTCTACTCAGTCTGAGTAAAATAGAACAGCACAATGTAAAATCTGATATTTTAAAGTTTTCCTGTTTTCTACAACAAAAAGCAACCATTTTCTGATGCTGGGCTGATAGAGAATGAAATTTCAGAATCTGTGGTAGTTTCAAATTCTGTGGGTTTGGCTTGGTTTGTTTTTGTTTTTTTTTTTTTTAGTTTGCAAAATTGTGATATTTAGAGACTGGAAAAATTACAGAGGATGTTTGAAGTGTCATTTCTCTCCCGTGCCACTGAGAAATTTTCATTTTACAAGCACATTACTAAGTTAAGAGGTAGTTCTGTGCTGTTTTGCTAGAGAGACATTTTCAAAGTCCAGGTACTGCTAATATGGCAGATACTATGTACCAATTAAGAATGTTTTCTGTTGCTTCATTCCTACCTGCAAAGAATAATATGTATGTGATATCTCCCCTCCATTCAAAACCCCTTGATGATCTAACTGGCACACTTCCATGACTCGTGAGATACTCTAAGTGCATTTTATAAAAATCACTGAACTTTATTTATGCTGAATTTTTTTGAGGTAAAATGAGATGTTTAAATGACAAAGACTTGATCAAGAACTCCGACACTTGTAATCTGGTGCAGCAGTCAGAGGAGGGAATTGATAGAGCCTCCCTGGCTCACTCCAGAAATGCTAATTTTCTTCATGTTCTTATTTTGAGGAGAGGCTGCTTTGAGCATGATACAGACTGCTTACCACCAGATTTAGTGGGGTTGCAGTTTTAGCCCTCCTTGTTGCTGAAAGGGTAATCAGTGTTGGTATTTCTAATGATAGTGCGTGATGAAGGCAAAACAATTAGAACCATCCTGCTCTACAGACTCTCATGTTGCTTCCTAACACCTTTTTTTCCCAGGAAAAAACTCCAAAAGCAATTGTTCTATTTAAATAAAGGCTAAATCCTTTTTTTTGGCTGGGCAAAACTGATTTTTATCAAATTGCATGCAAAATAAGATTTTTTTTTTAATTGGCATTGCTTTGAATTGCACTTATTTTATATGTACTCAATACCTTTTTCTATTTTACAGTATTCTTCTAAGTAAAATCTAAGTTTTAACTCTAGTTGTAAAGCAAGTGCTGCAGAAAAAAAAAAGAAATTTGAAATTTCAATATCGCTATATTTGGTAGATTCACATGAATTGTGGAAAGGGATAGCAAGTCTATAGTTTGCACAAAATTAAATTTAGTTATATAATGCACACTCCTTGGGGTATCTTACTTTTAATTTTAAAAATCTTTGTAGTTTCTATTTCTCTTTCATACAGACTAAGACACCTTTTTGCAGCTTAAACAAATATTTCAGAATCAGGTAGTTCAGGAGACACATCCTGTAGGGAAAAGCATCTGCCTGCATTCAGTAAGCCAAATGCATACATGCCACAGTGTGCTATTCTGTCATCTCCCTGCATACATCTCATACAGCTCCACACAGGATTACATGTTGTACATAGTATCAGTATAAAATTTGTGTTAAGTTTTAGTAATTTTCTATAGCTTCAAAGACCTATTGAGGCTGGTGATACAAGAGGTGTGTTTCAGTCCTTCCCGGCTTCACCCTGACCTCTCACATATTGACATACTCGCCTTCAATTACTCCTCTTCCACCCGCATGTATCCCAAGTGAAACTTTTCCAGCCTGTCAGCAGCAAACACTTGGTGCCTGCTCTCACACAGCAGCCTTCATCCATCCCTTTCCTCCCTTTTCTGCAAAGCCAGTGCAGCCCAGCCACCTGCTGCAAACAGCAGAAGTGCCAATATCCCAAAAAAGCCTCCATTTGGGTTGTAACCTTCCTTGCAGTGCAAAGATAATGAGTAATACTGAGGCGATGACAGTCTTCAGGTTCTTCTTTTCTTCTGCTGGTGTCATTCGTGCCACACAGATGCCTGTGCGGTGCTGCGCCTTGTGCATGTGCTCCCTGTCCTCAAGAGAGCTGCGCATGGCTTGAGCTCTGAGTAAATAGCAACTGCTTTCTTCTGCAAAATTAGGTTCTGCTGGCCAGCATATAGTGTAACCTCCTGTCACATTTTCTGCAGTAGGTTGGCATCCTCGGGCATGAGGGAGGAAGCATGCTATGGCAGGCAACTTTGTCTGTTAGTGTCTTTGTGTGCAGCAGGAAAATAGTAATTTTTTTTAAACATCTGTAGTATCTAATGTTGCTTTTGCCTTCTGCCTCCCAAACTGTTTTGTGCTGAGGTGAACCATGCTGGGGTTTGGGATGGGCTTGCCAGGTGGTAGCACAAAAATATTTCTTGATAAAAGCCATAGCTGCAGCATCTGCTGTAAAATGCACTTTAATTATTGCAGTTGCTATTGCTAACTTTCTCAGACTGCTAGATTACTGCTAAAATCTTCCAAGCAAAACCTTCCAAATTTTGGTGTTAAGCCTAAATGTTTATATTGCATTTAGAGATTTTGATGAATCTTACATAATAGTGGTTTATTGGCAATTGTGCCCTAATGGTCTTTTAAGGTATTTAAAGATGTACGCACCGTCGTTCTGAACCTTGTGTTTCCAAGCATTCATCTCTTGAGCTAATACATATTTGCTGCATTCAAATTAAACAGGAATCAATTTATAATGTGTGTTGTAACCTTTTTGTAAAAGCCTAATTATGTACATTGCTTTCTACAGTGCAAGGATTGGACTAAATGTCTATCAGTACTTTAGGTGGGAAAATAGCACAAACATCTTGTGATCTGAATATATTTATAAATAGTCACTTGCACTTTTTATGCAAATGAAATTGAGTAACTGTCAGGCTGCAATTTTTTAATTTTTTTTTTCATACTGTTAGAAGACTGGCTTATTTGACACCTCATATAGATCTTTTTATATGTTTTAGGCTTTTTCCATGTGCCTGTAACTGGTGCTGTCCTGTATTGTTCTTTTATACCTTTTCTCTTTGTTTCCTTATTTTATTGCCTATACTTTATGGATGATGAGAATACTAATGAACGTATGATGCGTACTGTCATTCACAAGATGAACAGATAGCTTTCTCTCTTTGTCAAATGTTTATGGAGTAAAATGAAAAATTAAACGAACCCAGCATTGACTCTGTTGTAATTTCAGCTTAAATAGAACTCTTACTGAGGTTTTGTTGAATTTTCCCATCAGAGAGAAAATTTTGAGAGTGCTAGGAGACTATTTTTATACCAAAAGAATAAAGCTTGAGGTGAATTACTAGAAGGCATAGAAGTTATCTTACAAAATTTTTGATACTGAACCATAAAAAAAAGTCTAAATAGTTTTAACTTTCAATTAACAAAAAAAGGGGATAAGATGTCAAAACACTCATTACAAGTTTAATTATATTTTCTGATAGATTCAAAGCCTTATGGCTGTGTTCTCGCCACTCCAGTTTAGCTGTTCAGCCCGTGCTGCCCGTATTGTGTATTCAGCAGTTCCTGTTGGACATCTTCACAGGAATGATTCTGCCGAGCTTTTTGACACCCATTTTCATGCATGGCCTGCTACTTTACATCGAAATATCCTTTTTTTTTTTTTTTTCCTGAGCTGCCTGCAGCACTAAAGACGCTTGAACATGTCAGTCTCGTCTGTGTGCATACGTGTGCGTATACATGGGAACAGAATAATAAGTGAACGCGCTGGCGGGTGCCGCTGTGCACAAGCGCGGGGCGCGCTGCGGCAGCACGCCGGTGTCCCGGTGCGCGGTGCTGCCGCCGCCCGCGGCTGCACGGCCCGCTGGTGCTCCTCTCGGGCAGGCAGTCCCCGCCGTGCCGCGGGGGCGGGGGGGTCTCGGCAGTCGGTGACACTAGAGGGCACTGCTTGTCCTCGGTTGCAGCTTCCTTCTGGGACAGCGAGCAGTATTAGGCTGAATTCCATAATCTTACTTTAATTAACAAATGAATTCTTATTAAGTAAGTCTAGTCTGTTAAATTCATTGTTGTTTTGCTTTTAGCTTTGTGTTAATATCATGGATGGAGTCATCAGCACTTGCAAATAAATGCAGAATCAATTGTTCCATACAGTAACAATTTTATAAAAGAAACTCCAGCTTGAAATGTTATTCTTGGCAAAGCCAGGGGGCTGAGTTTGCCCAGCGATGGGGTTTAGATCCCTTGCCAGCTGTGCTTCCAGCCAGCAAGTGTGATGCAGTGTTAAATATGTGTTAGGTAGAGTCTTGAGGACCTAGGGTGATTTTTTTTCAGCAAAGGTCAAGAGAAAGATAAGCAAAAGATAAGAATAGGAAATTTAAAGGGTCCATCTTTGGTATGTGCAAAACATGTACCATTTACATTACCCTTGGGAAAATGTTTCTCAGTTACAGAATACTTAATCACCTGAATTGCTGCTCCAAGTTCAAATATTTCTTTCATTTATGGGTTCATTTATTTTGGATGGAAATTATGAAAGAAGTTGAATGATTAGGCTAATCTGAATGATCAGATTAATCTGATCATTCAGGCTAATAAAATCAGGCACCATTTCAGAAGCATCAGAAATTTAGATGTCAAAACAATAACAACCAAGCTCAATGACACCAAGAAGTGCTGTTAGCTTGCCCTTATCCTCTGCAATTGGCAGAGCATTGTAAGGAGTGCTGTGTGCTGGCCAGGCTGTGAAATTTTCTTTCCAATTAAATTCCAACACTCAAGTTCAAGAAATTTAGTCCTGTGGTTTAAAGCATTGTTCATTGCTAAGCAGTGATTTGAGATCGGGCTGTACATGAAATCTTGTTTTTGCTTTGTCTCCCTGGTGTTTAGCCTGAGTGTTTTTAGAAAGTTAAGTGTTGTTGACTTTCAGTGAATGTGTAAATTTTCCAACACCAAGTATTAATAAATGTGTGGAAGCTAATAGCTGGATTGCCTGATCAGTGGAAATGAGGGAAATGACCTGTTAGTCAAGATGATGGCTGCTTAGTGTAACCAAAGGTTTTTCCACATATAAGTGCTAGATTTAATATGTTTGAAACATAATGATGCTCTTAAAAAGGATAAGTTATTTTTTAATAAACTTCTAAAATACTGCTCTAGCCAGAGCTCATTGCCATTAAAAAGGATAATAGTTTAATAATAGGTTGTGTTTTGTGAAGAGTGAATTTTAAGTATTGTATTTCAGTCCCGCGTCATTGCTGGCAAATGCTAAGGTGATTTCTAACCACTCTATTTCTGAGCAATCTCTTTGTAAACAGTGAGATGAGTATATGCATTTCTGAAAAATCCTCCTGGTAGTTACTGCACGATTTCAGAATATGGTGTAGCATGTTTATTATAAATATGTAGGTTTTCTAATTATTTCTGTATGGTCATGTCTTGGACATGTTTGATAATAGATCCGTCATTTAAGAAGAACAAGCATCACCTAGTTTTGCTTTATCAGTTCATATGCAAAAAGAAATAAAAAAGATGTTTAATCAACAAGAGAGCAACTCTTTTGCATTCACAAAATGGTAATTTGAAATCTTATTTTGTGCGTACTAATGGTCTATAAGCAGTGAGATGCCAGAATTGCTATAATAGGATTTTCCCAGCCCTAGAAGGATTTTGCTTATGGCAATGAAAAGTTAATTTCAGATCCTGATACACTTGCATTAATTTTTGAGACATTAGCTGAGTGTAGTACAGCGAAGAAAAACATGAACACCACACCACTGTAGTGTAGCTAATTGTTTATTACCTCTAACCAAAGAAGCATCGGTAATATGCAGGCCACAGTGTCTGAAAAAAAAAAAAAAGAGGTAGGAAACTGGCAGAAAAGGTCTCATAGATTTCTTCTTGAGGGTCTTGAGAAAAGAACCGAAGAAGAAAAGGAGAAACAATAGCTTCACCATGTCCTTAAGGTGATACAAATGGGTCTTGGCGTACTTGGAAGATCTGTTTGTTCATTAAAATACTGTTTGACAATCAAACTATAGAATGTACCAAACCTTCCTGCTTCTGAGTGAGAAAGCACATCTTCATGCTGTATGATTTATGTATGAGAAACAAATGATTTAGATGCTTATATGCACCATACTTCAGTAATGTGTTTGTATTCTGTGGAGTATTTGCTGACAAAAGGAGCATGTTTTCTCTTCCGTTGCTAGTAAGAGATCTGTTGACTCCACAGCTGTGTAAAAACCTCTAATCAGCACCTATTTTAATCAGCAAGAACTTTACTATAAATCATTATCAAAAAAAAAAAAGCATTGTGCTATGCTTTTACACCACTACATTTATTTTGAAATTAATAAGGAAAAATAATACAGAGCTTGTGCTTGAGATGGGCTAATAAGCGTGCCCATGAGACTTTCCTTTTCAAGAACTAAATGAAAGCTTTTGCATTGCTAACAGGCTACAAAAGTTGCTTAGGTAATAAGACTCCTTTTCTCTTATCAGTTAAAAAGAAAAGGGGAGGGATGGGATGGCTCAAGGGATTGGTAATCAGATTACAAAGTCTTTCACTTCTAGGTCACTGGTTCAAATCTGCCCCCTGTTTAGTAGTGACCAAAAGCTGTTCCCATCTGATGGCTTTTCAGTAGCCTTTGTGCAATTCATGAATGATCTATATGCAATGCTTGGTGAAAATCACTCCTAGCCATTGCTTTAGGAGTTTCAACTGAAACCCTTTAAGTAGGAATAAATGATCTGCTCATGCATTGAAGGGTTTGGTGGGTTTATTTTTCAGAATAATTTTAATAAGTTAGTGGAGCAGTGCAGCTGAATTTGCACTGAAACAGCTGCTGTGGGCTACAGCTGCCACTATCGCTTCCCACTAGCATTGCTTGATAAAAAGTTGTTACCAGCTTACTTAAGAATTGGACTGTTGTGTCTTAATTTGAGCCACACAGTATCATTCCAGTCTACTTTCATATTAGGCTAGAATAGATAAAACCATAATTGAAAAAAGAAGGAGAAATAAAAGAAAATTACTAAATTTGTTCAGCTTCGAGGAAACATACTTATTGTAGTAAAATTGGTTTTGACAGAAAGAGAGTTTGAAAACATTTTTACTGATGGTTTTAGTATTGCAGTAGTGCTGTTGAAGCTGTGAGACAGCTTCTGTGGGTTCTCGTGCTATATGTGACTTAGGCCACTGTAGTGTGCTCAGATAAAAAACAACTTTATAATATAAATTTATAATAACTTTTAAAGAATAACTTTATAAATTGAAAACAAGGGAAACCAGAAAACTTGGTAGTACCTGAAAAGAAGTCCTTGCAAGTGTGTGTTCTCTAGTGTTGTCCCTTACTGCTGCTTACTTTCTGGTACTTAAATAATGGATTTATATACTTGTCAGCATTTTGAAGTGCTATTTTCCTTAAGGCAGAGGAATGCTAGAAGACAGTTGCTATAAAGGGGATGTAATTTTTGGTTCACTAATGTATGAATCTGAAGTGAGGACTCTGCTAGATGTACATTTCTGAGGAAATCACTGTGACAGTTTAGAGGTGTGTTCATGTCCATAGGGATGCACACAATCCATTATAAAAGTATGACTTTTTCCTTAAAACCAGCCGAAGTATTTCTTTTGAGACAGCAGGCATGCTTACATGTATGCTGCAGTAGATTTTTTTTGCACTGAACAAGGTATTTCACCAAACCTAAATTATATTTCATTAATAAAAGTCTCACTGAATCAAATTAGTCACATCAGCTGCTTCTCTCATTACTCACATAAACTTCAGAGTTTGCTTGTAACACCTCAACCTGGAAAAATAAAATACACATGCATGCTGTGCAGCGCTTGATGGGTACCAGCAAGTACATTTAGCACAGGGCCAGCACAGGTCTTTGCTCTCCCAAGAACACATCCTCAGATGTTGGGAGTAATCTGCCTAACACACTTATAGCTTCACATTGAAAACCTAAGCCAGAAGAGTGCTGATAAAATCTGTGTACCACAACACATGGTCGTACCCATGCTTTGCAAGAGTGGCTCTGGGGGGAATTTATTGCCACTATTTTCACACTTGACCTTCAACTGCCTGGTTAGCTGGCCTGTGATGCAATGTCATCCCCTCTGGAAACTGCAGCAATTGCAGGAAAAGAAAATCCTAGGCAACGTATTTATGATCCAAACCACCACATTCTCTCCTAACGATACATTGGTATCAGATGTCTCATTGGTCTGTGGACTCAGAGCAGCTGGTGTGGTGTCCCACTGGAAAGCACAGGCTGTCCCAGCTGCTGCAGGAGCAGTGTGTCTCCCTGTCCTAGCACCAGGGTGTTTCATGGTCTGCTCACAGTGTTGGGCTCAAGCTTACTTGAACCTGCATCCCTGGCCCCATTTGCCAGAGTGGAGGAGGGGGAGTGGGATCTAAGTTTAGCAGTGCAAGACATATGGGCAAGAAAGCCTGCCAGTTTCACAGGGCTGTTTGGTCCAGGAGCATAGGTTTGTAAGACAAAGCCATTCATTTCAGAAGTTCACACAAAGGTGGGGTTGGGGGGAGAGAAATATTCTGAAAACACTGCCAGCACACCTTTGCTCCTCTTCCCCGGGCAAGGCTGGCCTTGTTCTGGTGGTTAGGTCAATGTATGTTAGAAGTGGGTTTGCCTATATTTCAAGGTGGTTGTGAGTTTAATCATTAGTTTAGAAAATAATTTGGTTAAACTGAGAAAATCTCCCAGCAAAGCATTTTTCCTAGTGTAGTGATGCTTCTTGTGAAATATAAAAGGACACTTATAAGCCATAAGTGCATGCATATATATTGGATGTTATTTAGCACTGTGTTCGTGTTTCTGAGGTTAAGAGCTGACTCCCTCCATTGGTACAACCCCTCCCAAAGCATGCAGAAGCCATCAAGTTTCTGTCTCTGATTAATGGACTTATTAAGTACTAGAGATGTGTTATGTCGTTATGTCATCTAAGAGGAGAGACATGGAAATTGAAGCTCCCAGAGATGGGAGCTGTGAACTCTATTTGGTGTCATGGTCCATTACATGCTGACTTTCAGCCAATTGTGTGATAAGCCATATGGCTCGTCAGACCCCAGTCTGCCTGCATGAGCCAAGGCGGTGGGGCTGGTAATGAAATAAAGAAATGCAAACCTATCCTGGTGTCTTTCTTCACTGAAGAGGACTTTGGAGGAAAAGGAGCAGAAATAAAGCTTGCAGTTGCTTTCTGGTTTAATGTTGTTTATAAACTTCATGAGATCAGAGGATCATGGGGAGTATCTTGCTAGTGACATGTAATGGTTTGGAAATAAACACCGGGGTGGCTCCAGTTGCCTTTGATCTAGCTAAATGGCTATTTTGTAAATTTTATTTAACTTACTGTAAAATTAGGCAAAGAGCATACAGGAATGCTTCTCTGTGTGCTAGATGCCTAAACTTCCAACTATGCGTTCAGGACCAAACAAAATGGTTCTCTGTCAAGGAGGTTATCATTTGGTGGATATATAATAAAAAGGAGACATTAAATGCTGTAAGGAGAGACTGACTTTCTACCTTATCCCACAATTTAAACATTTTAAATTTTTATTGATGATAGCCTGAATATGTAGATTTCAGTAAGTATATTTTGCTTTCCATGATCTCTCTGAAATCTTTTTTTGAAGTGAGACTTCTTAAGTTGAAAATTATGAGCCTTTAGCTTAGAAGGATGGGCAAGTAATTAAAACCGCAGCAAGCCTTTTTCAGAATACACCGGCCAGAAACTGTAGTGTGCAGAAAGCTCAGCAGACATTTTGCTTCAGTGCAGGGGTGGCTAATCTTCATGGTCCTGTGGCATCCTGATGAGCTGTCATGGTCTCAGGACAAAGGCTGCCATTTCTTCAGGTTGTACCTAGTGGATAAGACATTCACTATTGCAGCTGTGCCTGCTGGCTCCTCCTGCATTGATAGGAGAGGGTTGCCCAGTGCTCTCCAAACCAGTCCAGCTTGCCTACTGGTGTAGTCTGGTTTCAAGAGCCAACAGTGTGGCCTGGCTGATACATCCAGGGAAGTCTGAGCCTGGCAACCTGAGTGCAACCACTAGAGGCAGAATCCAATGCAAAATTTTCAGGAAGACTTTTCCACTTCCTAACAACCTGGAAAGTAAACATGCATCTTTCTTAACAAGCAAGTCCCTCTTTGAGGTTTGTGAATAGAAGAGTTTAGATTATTTCACCAAAGAAGAACTGTGTGTGATGAGTACCTTCCTGGGCAGCTGGGAATGGGTGCTTTTGTGCCGCATCCATTGTCCTCACACTTAGGCACAGCATGCATTATGCTTAGAAGTGGCACTTGTTTTTCTTTTCCTGACTCAACTCTACCTGGCATCGCTTCTCTGAGTGATATCATCAGTACTGGAAGGTGATTTGTGGTGTTTAATGAGCAGGCTATTGCTGGGGGCAATGCAGAGCATAGTACACATCAGTCTCCTGGAGCATTCCTCAGAAGTAAATTACATGGGCAGGCTGGTGACAAGGTTGATGCAGTATCACTGAGCAAGCCAGGAGGAGGAGCACAAAAATGCTTCATGGCAGCCGGACAGTGTCTTAGACACCCACCATGTTTCTATCTGCAAGGACACTGAGGTGGAAGTTGTATGCTGCTGCAGTGCTGTGTCTCTCCAGATATGATGGAGAGCACGTCCATGCCCCATGTCATTGAAGGATGCGGGGTCTGAGCTTTCTTTGCCAGTAAAGCTGTGCCTGATGGCTTCTGGCACAGGACATGGACCAGATGTTTAATCATGAGTCTTTTCTGTACTCTGAATTGGAAGATCTTTTTCTGAATAAGTTCTTTCTTTTTTCTTTTTTACATTATGTAAAACTGTATTTTATATAGTTATACATCCTTTGCTTCACAAAGCCCTTCAGCATATGAAGTCTCTCTAAGGAGACTTGTTAGCCTTGCTGCTACTTTCCCATCTCATGAGTAGCTGGAAAACCTTGTTGGATATCTGATAGCATATCCAATGTCTGATAAAGAGGGCTGATTTTAGAAAATCCATTATTTCTCCCGCTTTACTGTATTTTCAGACTTTGAAGATGTCAGTATTCATGTATTGGGGTTGAAACTAGATGATGTAGAAGGTCTTTTCCAAACCATTCTATGATTCTATGCTATTGTGGTCTGCTTTGTATAATTTGGGTTTATACCACACAGGCACATAATTTTTTTGTGAAGGGGAATGTAAGTGGTAGCAGCATTTTAGTGGGAAAGAAAAGGGAAGCTCCTGCTCTTCTCTTTTGGCTGCCTGCAGTAACAAAGCACAATTTGTTATTCCCTAATCACAAGGAGAGTTGCCTCCAGAAGCTTGTGTGACCCCAGAAGTTTCAATTTACATACCTTCTTGATTCAGAGACATTGCCTGTGGAGATACTTTTCCTTTCTGAAGTTACTCAGAAGTTATAAGAGTCAAAACTGAGGCTCTAAAGGACCAGAAGAGTGAATGTTGTGTTATCCTCTGGCTGAAGTGGAAATCCAGCTATGTTTAAATAACAAGGGTGTCAGACTTCATGTCCATCTGTGAGGTGCTGAGCTTAACATTTAGTTTGTCTCATCTCCTGTTTGTTTTTTATTTTTTGAAGTCTGGCTTCCTTTTAAAAGTTAATATATAGGTTGATATGTTTGTGTGCATGTATGATAAAACCAGGGCAATTTCCTAAATAAATGACCAATCCTTCAGACACTGCCAACATCTGGAAATCGGTGAAGGATTTGCTCTTCTTGATATTAAACCAGTGCAATTCTCTGTCTAGATATAAAATTAAATACAGGAAACTAGATTATTTCCTTGAATAATGCACCAGCATGAGATTTGCATAAAACTGTTTTCCATGTACTGGTAAAACAGAGGCAATGAAGAAGTAATGTCATTTTACCCTGTATTTGATACTTAACATATAAAAACAGTTATTTACTTGATTGTTTTGCATTCATTTCACTAATATGATTGTTCACTTTTACACTGAGTTCTGGATTTACACATCTATTGAAATATGAGAAAATTACTTCCATAACTTACTCCAGGCTATGTTTTTCATTAGATGTGAACCATTACCTTTGTAATGGTATAACATCAAAACAAAACTCCTTGTATCATTTTATTTTCAAGCCTTGTTTATTATTAGTTGTGTTACACACTGATTTTCAGGAGCAATTTATTTCAACTAATTTGTCATCTCAAAGATTTAAGATCACTGTTTTCTATTTTAATTTATCTGAGTAAGAAGAATTACAAGAACCTACTTGTTCTGGCTCAAGGCTTTTAGATGTTTTCACCCTCATAATGCAAAAGAATGTGTACTGGGTTTTTAGATAGAGCAGAGCTGTTCCATTGTAATTTAGAAGATGTTGAGCTCAAGGAAGTACCTTAGGCAGAACTTTTTCATATGTGCTAAGGATTCATTTCTCTCCAGCCCTGCTGCCTGATTGGTCTGAAATCAGCCAAAGTAACTATCACCAAGATGTTGACCAGGCTTGAAGCCTTGGGGCTGAAAACAGTAGCAGTTTGAAGCTGGACTGGGGAGGTCACATCCCTCAGATGGGTGGAACAGATGGCTGAAGGTTGTTAGCAACATCAATAGTCCAGCTTCTATCTGCTGCCACCCTTCAGTGGAGCCCATGCAAGCTGCGAGCTACTGCAGAGAGTCTGACATGTGGCAGCTGAAGGAGTCATTGTAACTCAGTCATCTGCATCCCAAGACCATGCTTGTCCCTGAGGCTGAAAAGTCCTCAGAGACTTTTCTCTTGTAAGCTCCCTGGTTGGAAGTTCTTCTCTCAATAGCAAAAAAGATGCTGTGGTTTGAAAACTTACTACAATTTGCTTACTGATAGGTCTAAGGAAGCATTTGGCACCATGCTTTGATGGGGCACGTCAGATAAAATATCAGCTAGGCTGCACTGCTGGGTGTCAGCTGTGCACTGCTGCTCTTAAATGCTTCAACTGTCTGCAATGGCTGCAAGATTAGGCTGAAAATCTGGCACCCAACCTACATTTATACAGGGAGATGTTCGAAATGATGTTCAAATTGTGATTTGACCATGCCCAAAGCTGCCTAGGACTGTGAAAGTTGCTGTGAAAGCTGAGCCCAGGATAGCAAGTCTGGGGTAAGAGGCTGAGGACACTCCCAAATTTAAGCAGAGACATCTCTGTTTCCTAGTCTTTGTTGTCCTTGACCTTTCTTGATACTACAGCACTTCAAGCTTTGGGTCATGGATCTAGATGGCTCCTCTTAGCACTTAATTGTTATTTTGGCTTTATTATGTTGTCATCAGGTTTGCTTTTGATTTTATTTATTTTATGTTCTATTTCAATTAAATTTCTTTAATGCTAAGTTGTTTTTTTTTTTTTTTTTTTACTTTAGTATTTAATTTCTAACTAGGCATGGCACTCAAATAGCTGTCCACTGCTTCAGAAATCCAGATAAACCAAGAGAGAACAAAGCTATGACCTGCAGCCAATAAGGTTTTACTGGCAAAGACTGGAAAAATCCTTCACCATCACAGCCAAAATAACTCTGTTAACAAAATCTCCAGGACAGGGTTTGCATAGCTATGCCAATAGAGGACTGGTCTTGCTGGCTGACTTCATATGATTTGGAGAGCTGATGCAGCCTCCTACCAGAAAACCTCCTGCATCCTTAAAGGATGCTCCTTACACAGACACATGGTAAAGCCAGAGCAGCAAAGGATGTGCTGTGCTGGAGGTTTGGTGTGATCACATGCTCACACCATCTTGCACTACTCAAATCCATTTTAACAGTGAATACAAAATGAAATACTTTCGTAAGCTATGTGATTTTGCAACTACGATTTTCCTGGTGCTCATGTACTTGCAGTGCACATACGCAAACTAAACAACCTTGCTCGAGTATCAGATGCTCCTCAGCATTAGTTGTGCCAAATACTGCATGTGGTAGTTTTGGACACTTTCTGCCAGCTTAAACTGACCCTTGTGGACCTCCACTTTCATAAGACCTGACTGTTTTTTATCTCTTATGTTAGAGGCAATCCAACAGCTAGCTGCTGCTATCAGCAGCATAGGAATTTTAACACTTATATTGATCAGGTTTCACATTCTCTACCTGGAGAGGAGATAGCTAGAAGCTCTTGGCCCTTCAAAACTTGATTTTCATGCCAATGAGATCTCCCCAGTTCGAGTCTCCAACCTTGGGATGGCAGACTCCAGCTGTCAGGAGGGAGACCCAACTGGCTGACTCCAAGTAGACTCATCTGCTCCAAACCTCCCTTTCTGATCATCGCTGTGGTTCTCGCAGCAGTGCCAAGGTGAGTATCTCAGCAACCCTCATTGCTGTGATGTCTTGAGGTCCATTGAAAAATGGATTCATTTTTGTTGCATTAGTTGAATTTCTAATGGGAAGGAGCCTTCACCACACCCTCTTGTCTAATGTACACTTTTCACCTACTAGGAAGTTACCTGCAGAATGCCAACATATTGTGCTTCAGAGAGTGGAGGATGTCCCTGCCACCAGCTTGTTTTGGTTTGGTCTGCTGTGGGCAAGATGTAGCAGACCAATACAAAGACCTTTATCCCTGTGGTGCCATACCAGTTTATGTTATGTGATGGGCTTTCTATTGAACTGCTGCACTCCATTCATGCTCAAAAAAATTGTGGGGAGGTTTTTAATTGAAGTGAGCCAGCATTCCTACCCATAAGTCCTGCCACACCTAATCTCCCTGTGTTTGGGAAGTTAGTTGTTGTTTCCATCATTATTGCAGGTCGTCAAAGACTTCTCTCTTGTAAACTCCCTGTCCCAACACCCTAGGGTCAAGAGAACAGGAGAATTGTATTATGAAGATTAAAGGTTTAATAAAGCTGAAGCCTGAGGCTTTATACAAGAGAAGCATGAGTTCTATTTGCACTGTTCTAAAATATACCAGCAGAATTCTGAGAATAGGTTTTTTTTACTTGTTGGGTTTTTTGCGAGTTGTGCATAAGGGACATGACTTTTTAAATCTTGAGCTATTTTTTTTAATATTTTCTACTCATTATTGATTTTATGAACTTACAGCCCCAGTGTAAGGTGGTAATTTTGAGTAGAAGTTCTGCAAGAGAAATTGGTTTGCATTGTGAACTTTGACAAGTCCTAGACTCCAGATGCTATTAAGCAATCTACTCTAATATGTTCTTGCATTATTACTACTGTTGCAGTGTGATTTATTGATGTAGAAAAATATCACAGTTGTAGATGTAACATTCAGTGGATCTTTGAAGAAAGTATCAGCAAGTACTATGGCCAATCTCTAATTCTATCATTTAAGGTATTTTCTTTCGCTGTTTAAAAACTGATGTGTATCAGGGGCTTTGTCTACTGCAAGTAGGGATTTTATCACATCTGCAAATTAATTTAGGGAAGATGTTTGCTCTTACTAATTGAAAATGAAAACTGGTAGAACTTTGGATTATTTATTATTTTTGTTTTGTGTTGTTCGAGCATATTTGCCCAGCAATTCTAATTCCTAGTTAATAGTATTTTATGAGGGCTTGGGGATCCAATTTCATTTTAAGATGTGCAGAAAATTGAGAGTATTTCAGAAATTCAGGAATTCTATTCAGGAAGCAGTGAACGGTCTTAGGAATGCCATACCAACAGACTTGCACTACAGAATACAGAATTACATACTTCCTGGTGAAGAGAAGTTTTTCATAACTGAGGAGAGGCTCAAGTGCTGCCAGGCAGACAGACTAGTTAGTTAATTGGTTTGTATGAGACTGAGTGAAATAATGGTTGAAGAGGATGTTGACTCTGGAGTGGTAACAAGCAAGTTAAAAGGAGAGCATATGAAGTTACCAAAAAGGAATCCACGCTCCTTTCCAAAAGGAAGTAAAAATTGCCCTCTTGCACACTATTCCTATCACGTGATTTCCTCTCTCCTCCTATCTACCACTGCATTTACAAATATTGCAATGTCCAGCTGAAGCTGGGTTGATCCACTGGAATTTCTGCTGCAAATTCATTCCATGTCTGGAAACCAGTGAGGACTTTTGGAGAGGGCTTCCAGTTATTTCCTCTGGAAAGAATTCTGCTTGCAGATGCCAAAATGTCTTAAAGAGTCTCAAATCAGCATGATGCAACTGGATACAATGGAAGATGTGCATCAAAATTATATTGCTCCAATATAATGCCCATTGAAGCCCAGTGCATACCATGTAAGACCATGCAACAACTGAAATTGCTATGGAAGACAAAGAAAGTAGCTGAATAGTTTATTTCAAAACTTCAAGAGAAATTAAAATTTGGATGTGTTTTCAATTCATTTTTTAATCCATTTTTTCTCATTCCTAATTACATACAACTCAGAAGAGTAAATACTTTCTGAATATGAAGTGATTTTTTTTATTTGATTGTATGAACCTGCAAAAATAAAAGCCTATAAAAATAAATAAATATTTTAACTTACTTTAACTTTTCTCAGAAGTTTGAATTTTTACCTGTTTTAAGTGTTAGAATTGATATAAAGAGTTCCATGTTTCGAGGATTTACTCCCACACCTATTTACCTAAAGTCTAATTGGAACTTCCATGGATTTTCATGGTTTCTGGTTGGCAAGATGAGACCTTTAAGTCCTCTTTTACCACACAGATGCTTTCATTTGACACGACTATTATGCTGTAAAATATATACCAAAGGCCTATTTTACAATCTATTTTGACTATATATGCATGCTAAATATACTGCATATATATTCTATGTGAATGTGTGTTTTATTTATACACACTATAGATAGTACAGGTATCAACCTTTTGACATTATAATGTTATGACAACTGTGTAATAGAAGCTTACAGATTAGCAGTAGAATACTTATTAAATTGAGCAACAAATGAGTAGTTATGATGTATGAACATGAGAAATGCACTTTTAGGAATTTTCAAGTTCTTGCTTATATAACTGTTAGAGCTGAATACTTTTGCAACTAGAATGTTGAGATCTTCCCTTCCAAAGTGAAGAAACAAATTTTCAACCAATGGGATAAAGAGAACTTTCAAAAGGATGCTTGAATGCTTTCTAACTTGTTGCAAGGAGAACTGGTCTACAACTTGTCATTCCAAGGGAATGAAATATATAGTGTTGGAATTTGATTAATAAGTTATCAAACTTTACTGTGACTGCGAAGAAGGAGCACAAGAAAAAAGATAAAATGGAAATGCCTAAAGAGAGAAGCTTATTGGGAAAGTCTAGAGGACCCAGAATCATGAGTGGTGCAGTAATACATGAGAACCTGTTTACGTATAATAGAGAAATGCCATTTTACCTACTTCTGGTTGTAAAAGAATTATTGGAAGAAGGAGTGTAAGGGAGGAATGAGCCATCCAGTGATGAGGTTCACAGAGAGCTGTCCTGCAAAATGTAGTCAGCTAAGAATAGTTTAAGGTTTTTAAATGGGCACTAAGCAGGAAATTAAGTAATTCCTAGGCTGTGAAAACTTTCTGTCAGTGGAATTTATTGATGTAAAAAGATTATAAGCCATAAGTGAACTTCGGAAAAAATTCTTAGGCCTTTGTTTGCTTCAGTAAAAAAATCATTATTCTGAAGAAAAATGTCTAAATTTTAGTATTTTTAGTAGACTGTGGTCTATTAAATATCATCAGTTTTAGTATGTCTACCTTGAAAGATTCTGCAGGCTCCACAAAATAAAACAAGTCCTGGAAAATGTAAATCTTGCATCCCACAGTATCCTTCTCTTGGTATCTAGTACAACTTCTCTGTTACATCAAATTTGAATGGTAGCTGGGTACTACATTTTTATTTAAAGTCAATCTATTTTACCTTTACAGTTTTATTCCACTCATTTAATTTTTAAAATTTACCTTAATTGAAACTGATTTTAGAAAAGAGGAATATGTTCTAACTGTGGGCTAACAATCCATTGAATCTGAAGCATTTACTGAGTATTGAAGCATCTGTGCCCAAAAGTACGTGGACTTCTTGTATCTTCTTGTAGGGTAAATTATCATCCCTGATAAGAGGGTCTGTTGCTTGAGCTTAACCTGGATCTGTTCTCCTTGATTATTATTATCAGTGAATGTCCCATAGTAGCAGTAAACTTGAGCTGCTCTGATAGAAGCAAAAGTGTCTTCAGTTTGACATGCTCTGTTGTGACATTTCTGTGTCACTAAAACATGGACATGTTAGACTTCTTGCTTAAGTGATGGTTATACCCTTGATCCTTTCCACACTTGATGTGTTGTTTTTGTCTATTTCTTTCTAAGTTGGCTCAGAAGGGCATGGATGCCTACCAAAATTTTTTTCCTCTGGTCTGGATGTAAAGAAATCTGTACGTGAACCTCAGTTAATTCTTTTGATCCCTCTTTGCTTCTGCATCAGTGAGACCTTATCCTAACCCTAGCACTGGGGCTGAGTTATCAAAAAACATGACATTGTCAGCCTCACTCACTTTGCTGATCTTTGTGAAGAGAATACGATTCTGCAGGCATCCACAAAGCTGAATGGCAAGCACCAGGAGCACGTTGGGTATTGCATATTATTTCCTATATATCATACATGATCTGAAAAGCAAAGACTGTATGTACTATATGAAGAAAGATTAGAAAGAAATGGTGATCAATGACTGCCAGTTCTTACATGTGCATAGGGAAATTGAAAATAGCAAACCTGAGCTAGGTCTGGAAAAGAAAAAGGGAACTGCACCTTTGTATTTTCTTGTGATTTGAAGAAAAGGGTGATGTTCTAAGATGAACTGGGTGGCTAGTTTTCAAAACAGAAACATGGGACACTGTAGCTTGAGAAAAAAACTGCTTTTCCAAAGCAGAGCATATTTTTTATCTTTGCTGGTCATTAGACGTGCTTCTGAATACCAGCCCTTCATGGAGGAAGTCATGCTGGAATACTCTGAGCTGGTGATGATTTTAAACTTCACCCAGCATGTAATAACTCTGAGTAATTGGTAGGTATGTGGGCTTCAAGGACAGTGATATTTTTGCACCTCTGCCTGTTTAATCATAGTGTTTTGTGGAAGACAGTGCAGCTGAATGATTACTAGAATGCACAGCACTGGAACAGGAATATTATAAAGTGTGTTTAAAACAGTTATTCAATGTACAGGGTTTAAAGTTAGGTGGTGTAGCTGACAGGTCTTGTTTTTAGATACTGTCTCTTTCAAAAAACTTTTTTTCTGGTAGGTTTTTGGACTCATTCTTATGGCAGGGACATGGAACAGTGGGTTCAGAGGTGCAGCCTGTGTGCTGATAATCAGTTATTAGAGCATGAAGAAAGAATACCTGATTTTAGAAATATGGTATGTGTTACGTTTATACAAAAAGGAAGCTTAAAAAACCATTAACATTATTGTAGCATACACAGCGACAATGACACTAATTGTGAAATGCTGGTTTTGTAAGTATAATTTATTATGCTTTCTTTGATCCAGTGTTACAAATTAGGATCACTCATGTCAGGAGATTAAAACCTTTTTGTCTGTCTTTGATATCAAACTATTGTTTCCCCATACCTTTTATCTTGCATAGCAGTGCTGAAATCCACAGCATCTTTGTCAGTTTGCTTGTGTTATTTGCAGCAATCATTTAATTTGTTTTAGAACTGATATTATTTAGTCATACTGTCATTTGCAACAACAGAGGCTCTTTAATATCCTAAAAATGTTGAGAGGCTTTGGTGTTAGCTGAGTAAGTATATGAATAAGGGAGAAGAGAGAAGAATTTTGGGACCATGGTGAGCATGCAAGATAGCTAAATTTGATAGAAAAAGAAAAAACCTATACAAGTCGAAGTGAGATTGTACATCAGAAAAACTACAGCAATCTACTGAAAATTAGTAGATGATAGTCAAGAGAACCTTACAGTGAACCACAGGTACCAGCTTCCCTGAAGAACTGAAATAGGAACTTGGAGAAGCTTGTAAAAGTTGTCCTCAGGGAATCTTCAATTTTTTCACTATGATACCTTTAATCCTAGAATTGTCAAGCCACATGGAAAATAATAGGACTGAATAGTTCAGTCAGTCAAAAGTTAGTATTTTTTTGTTCAAAAATATTAGGTGTTTCTGTTTTTTCTGGACCTGTTAGGAATTGTATAAACTTTAAAACAAGTGAAGTCAGATTATGAATCTGTGTTGGTGTTTCTTTTTAAATTTAAGATCATTGTCTCTGAGTAAGCAGACTCTGTTCAGTAAAAGGAATTACTTTAAATACAATCTTTTTTAACAGATGATTCAACGAGAGGCAGAAGTAAAGAACAGGGTAACTGCTGTGGCGTTGACAGACTCAGTTCACAATGTGTGGCATCAAGAAGTTGGGAAAACTATTAGAGAATGGATGCGAGAGGTAAGACCTTTTTATTTAAAGAATTTGAGTATGTATGTCTGTATAGCGCTGAATAAACATGTCTGGGTGTGAAGGACAGCATAATACAGAACAGTGGAAATCATGAATCCATACCAGCCACTAAAATAACCAAGATTAAAGATTAAAGCCATTTCTGAACTGCCAAGTTAGCAGTCAAAATACTAAGCACTGAGTTCAGTGTTTCTTCCTGATGCACAGTAAAACAGAGACATGCCAAGGCAGCCCATGCAGTGCCTGATACCTGGAGCAAAGTCCTGGGTGCATTCCATGCTGTTGGTTTGACCTAGCAATGGTGGAAAGTCCTCTTTAAGCTCTTCATTACTAAGTTTGATGATTTGCACAAGTGGCAAAATAGCCTTTCTCTCAGCAGCTTTTTGATGCGTAATTACTCCTGTAGGACTCGGAAGCTCTTACACTTAGGTATGAGGTTGCTGAGATTTTAAAAATAATATTTTAGAGCAAGACCAACTAAACTTTTATTGTTTATGAGTCTCATCCTTACTAGATCAGGCTCATCTCTATTTTCTGCATTCCCATGGCAGAACACTAAAACAGTAGGTGCACAGAGTGAATTTAAACTAGTCACATCCTGAACTTTCTTTTGTACTTGAATTTTTCTCGTGGATTTAGTGAAACTTAGTGTATACAGTGCCTATTCCTGACTTTAACTTAAAGTTTTATAGGCCATGACTGATGGGAATAGAAGATCACCTGGGATGCAGCCTGACAGCTCTGACTTAAGTGTTAAAAATATAAAGAATGGTAACCCCTACAGGCTCTGTCAGAGAAATCCCCATTTTCTTTATGGGAAATCAAAACTTAAAATATGTGTTATGTAGTAAAACTGAAATTTTAAATCCTGTAATTTGAATCTGACAACTTCATTTTTCTTTAAGCATTTAGTCTGAATAAGAAAAGTGCATTACCTTTAATTTCATTTGCAGAAAGTAGATGTTAAAGAATAAGTTAAATGATTAATGGCCTAAAAAGTGGATGGAGTGTCATAACTTACATTAGCATTAAAAATCTCCTATAAGAAAGAAGAATTTTACATATGTGAAATGTGGCTGAGTGGTATTAAGTCTAGCATATCACCTGGATATCTCTTACTTTAATCAGGTTTAAGGCTAGTGGTAAAATGAATAATAATTAAAATATACACCTAATCGTTGCCTGTCTGTAGGGCTAATTGCTGTCATTGAAAGAATGAATTGTTAAAATAAAGTAATTCTTCATTTGAGCTATCTCTCCTGTATCACTGGTGGCCTATTTTTAGTACCTATAGATGTCATGATTTTTGAATTTATTAAGAACTGTGATGAATGATAAAACAAATCATCCATTTACATATCTTGACACTGCTTTCGAGAATACTTATTTCTTACAGGCAAGTGTCACATTGTATATAAAAGATAGTTAATTGTGTGCTAATCTTCTGTATTATCTCCAGCTCTCTGATGTAGTGTTCTATCAGTAGTTAATATTAATTTTTCTTATTTCAAATGATTGTAATACTTCATAAAAATTCTACTTCTTTTGTAACTTTTACCACCTTACATTTGCAATTTCACATTCAGCTGTTAATTAAAATTACACATGCAAATCATAAAATTATAATGCTTTACTACTTTAAACCTTAAAACCTTCATGAAATACTTCAATTTTAACAGGTTTTACTAAATATGTTATATTACTGGATAGTGTGTTTGTTTTTTTCTTTTTCCATTGAGTTCAATAGTTTCATTGATCTTCTGTTTCTTACAAAAATCTGCTATGCTTTGTGAACTTCACTTTCTAATCTCATACAGCAACCCTTCCTTTATGTTGTCCCTGCTCTCCCTGGTCCCAGAACAGTAGGGTTGCCTTGACAAATCTATTCAAAAGCCATTCCTCACCCTTTATTGGTGGGGACTGAAGCCTTTGAAATTCTCCCCTCATTGCAACACAGCTGACATCTTCTTCCAGACAGAATGAATTAAGGAAATACAATAAGATACTTGATCTACCAGTCAAGGATCTTTCCACAGTGAAGACGGACTCCATGGTGCACAACTAGGGCAGCAACCATCTACAAATACACAATACATGCTGTTTACCAGAAGAGAATTTGTCCATTTTTACTATCATGAACTGATGTTATTATTTTTTTAGAAATCTGTCAGAAAATCTATTGGGTCTTTCCAAAGGGTTGCTCGGTTTTTTTACCTTTGCCACTTAATGAAGTTAATCAGGTTTTCAGAAAGGAAAAGCTCAGATTTTTCATAGAGCAAGCAACATGGATCTTGTTGTTCAGCTGGTAATCTCATTAAAAATATAGTCCCTTTATAATTAAATCTTCAGTTCAGTAGAATTGGTATCGTTTCATCATAATTTATTGAAAACATATAATTTAATACTTCAGTTTATAGACTACTCTGATTAGATAGCTGTTGTGGTTTGGGAGGAAGTAAGTTTTCTGGGATACGTTGTGGTCAAGCCAATAGGTGCTCAGATTTGAATATTGGCACCTGGTGTGGCCACTGGGGACATTGGATACGCCTCTGAGAACGCAGGGGGTTAAAAAGCAGGGAATTCCCAGAGGGAAGTTCTCTTGGATTCTGGTGAGGAAAGAGTTCGGATCTCTCCCCTGACCAGGTGCTGCTGCTGGGTGTGGGGGGGGAGGCCATGCGGCTGGGTGAGGTAGGCCGGGCCTTGGACAGAGAGGGAGGTGAAGAGGCCCTTGAGGACGGAAAGGTGGAGAAGCACGAAGAGGCCTCGGGCAGCCACTCCCCTCCCCCCCTGGAGAGAGAGAGAGCCAGCCTGTGCTGGTGGTACCACCTTGAAATCCGGCAGAAGGAAAAGGGGGGTGCAGCGAGAAGGTGCCAGCAGGGCAGTAGAAGCCCTGAGCAGGCACAGCCTGAGATTTTAACCCTTTCTCGAATAATGGAAACCTTACAAATATTGATCCTCCTGGATCTGAATGACACGAGAGATAGAGATGAAGTGGAGGGGGAAATGGGCAAGTGTGATGAAAGTCCCTGCAAGTGAAAGGTGCCAGAAGAGTGGAGAAGAATCTTAGGTGGGAAAAGATGATGGAGTGACCTTGGTTGGACTTTTCTTGTATATCCCGTGGGCAGAACCATGTTTCCTGTGACACAGAGACTGCATCCAGGGGGAATCAATGGCTCAGAGCCAAGAGGGTTCAGTGTTGGTACCCCTTGGCCCCAGGGGGTGAAATCTGGGGGGGACAGATGTCCCAAAGGTGAGAGACTGTGCTCTTTTTGGAACAGGACAATGCATCCTTGAAAGGAAAACCCTAGAAGCAGCTCTGGTCCATGTGCAGTGGTGAGAGCACTGGCATGGAAGGAAGAGGTCACAACGGCAGATGTTTTCCAGGTGGTGCCACAAGTGACATGGAAACACACGAGGTTTCAACTGTGTTTGCTGGGGAAGCCTCTGGCACAAGGACTCCTCTCTCCTTGATGAACTGAGAATTGATTGTCTGAAGGGTGGTGATGGACTGAGAGTTGGTGATCTGAGGGATGGATGTATTGGAAATTTGGTGAGGAGAGGAGGAAATGTTTTTGGAAGGTTTTCATTTTCCCTATGTGTTTCTTTTTACTTGTAGTTTAGTTAATAAAGTTTTCTTTATTTCTAAGTGGGGGCCTGCTTTGCTTATTCCTGTTCACATCTCACAGCAGACACCAGGGAGAGGGTATTTTCATTGGGGCACTGGCATTGTGCCAGCGTCAAACCATGACAATAGCTTTTGGAACAAAACATTTAGAAAATTCATGGTAAATTCATCCTTCTCAGAAGTTCAGGAATGAAAGGTAAATGTAAAGGCTTTGTGAATATAATTCCCCAGAGACCAGTATTTGCCTTTTTTTAATGTTCCCACACATTCATCTCAGCTATATTTCCAATTATTTTAATATTAATATTATATCTTGATAGTTTCTGTTTAGTTATAGTATGTTGTTTCATATTTTCATGAATGTTCCTTCAACAGTGTACTCCATCAAAATACCCTGGAAATTCTGATTTCTTAATGTTAGCAAATGAGCAGGCTCAGTGTTTATACCAATACCTGTTTATATCAATACCAACTTGCAAAATCTTTAAGCTTGTAGTGGGTAGTTCAGGCACTAGTTGGTCCAAGCACCTACTCAAGTCTACTGGAACTCAAAGTAGCACTTAAAAACCATGATACTTCAGTACATTACAAATCTGCTGAATTATGTTCTTACTTAGTATGAAATTACAGTATTTCATCGTCAGTAAGCGTAAGTTAGTGTACTGTACTGTCCAGTTGTTATTGTGACTGCTATGTAAATTAGTTTGGGTATTTTGATGTGATCATTGTCCTCACTTACAGAATCTATATTTATTTTTGCTCTGAGTTTTTGACTTATCCCAAGAATTGCCTGCCTGCTCTTACAGAACTGCTGTAACTGGGTGTCCAGCTCCGAGCCCCTGGACACATCGGTGGAGTCCATGCTGCCAGACTGTCCCCGTGTCTCTGCAGGTACATCCATTTGTTTGCAATAGGCCAGTGTACATGTTTATACCCAGAAGCAGCTTGTTAATTTAAAAATGCATTTGGTTCTGGCTGCTTTTTAACCTTTTTGCAGCCAGATGTGGCTGTAAGCATATGGCTTCTGGTATTTTATGCAGCCCACTCTTTTTTTTTTTTTTTGCTTTGTGTGGGAATTAAGTTATCTTGTCTACCTGTTGCTTGAATTTTTCTAGCCTGCCTTCCTGTTTAAGTAATTGATGACATTATATGTAGGAGTCTGAGAAAAATAATAGTGATAACAAGAACCGGTAAATTTATCATAGGTCCTTGAATAAATATCCACCTCTATGTTGGCAACAAGGTTTTAAAGAAGTACATAAATGAAAGTTGCAGTTAAAATAAATGAGCCACTTTCCTGAATGCTGAATGATGGTCAACAGAAGTCTAGTTTACATAGGAAATTATTTGCAGCATCCAAGAACGTTGATGTGAGTTTTCTATTGTTTTGGATATATTTGGCTGTGGTTTTTCATTATTGAATCATAAATTGCAGAGAGCAAGTGAAATTATACGGAGACTTTAGTTAAATATATGATAATTCCAGGAAGTAGATTTAGTCATCAATGTAAAAGGAAAACCTCCAATCTCTGCAGGAACGTAATCTAAAATACATAAAGCCGTTACTGAACTTTCATGCTTGATTATCAGGTTTCCTAACAGCCATAGGTAGTGTATTTCTGTAGAATATAAAACCAAGTTCAAAGGAAGACACAGCCTATACAATATTAATTTAAAAGCTGAAACAATATTTGACCTTGCTTTTTGGGATGCAGTAGTTCGTTTGACAAGTTCGTTTCATATGTGTCTGCATTTGTGAGGTTGTTAGTGAGACCTAACCTTGCAGGTGAAACTGAATTTACTAAGGGATACTTTTAAGGTTTGGAAAATTTAGCAATACTTTGTTTGAGAGCTCACAACAACCAGAGATTTTGATTACATTTCTGCTGTGATTTGGGATCTCACTATGCAGATCCACAGCTCTGTACAGACACATGCAATAGAACTGACATTGTTCTTGCATGCTTTGGAAAATTATATATTACTAAAATTTTCATAGAGTCAACATTCATTTAGCAACTTTTTGCTCTTTTAGGGGAGATTATTGCAGTTTAAAAGAAATATATTATTCAGGAGTGGAATTCTTTAAAACAATATTCACTTCTAATCTCTGACATCTGTGTTACTCTTGTGAAAGAGTATACACTGCATGTTATAGTGGTCATTTTAGTCAGGTAGATAAGGACTTGGTTAGCAGCTGGTCAGTATTTACTGTACACTGGCCAACACTGAAGATAATCCATGACAGCATCTCTTCCCTTTCTTTGTATTCCCCTGATATAAAGAAGATAAAAGGTATTCTATAAAATAAATCCTAGGTGTTACTTGAAAAGCAATGATGCTTCATTAGAGTTGTAAATAATAAGTCTTGATTCTACATTTCTGTTGAAGACGGGTCACGGTGGCCTTAATGTTTCTGCACCACTTAATGAATTCCTAAACTGCACTGAAGTGGTAGAAGAATTAACTTAAATGGGGTAGGACTTTAACCAGTAAAAGTTGGATATTTGTATTTAGTGCATACATCGAGATAAATTAAGGTCACTAATATCTTTGATAGTGGTTTAATGTAATATAACTATTTCCAGACTAGTTCTTTTTAATATAAATATAGTTTAAAATAGTATAACTTCATGTGACTGCTCCTGAATTATCAGCTTACTCACATGTTTTTTCTTATATATCTTATAATTGCCCCTTATATAAACAACTGTAAGACATATACAGAGAACCAAGTCAATAATTTGTAGAGTGTCTTTATATGAGCAATGGTATAAACCTGCATTAGGGTAATATGTAATAAATGTATTAATTATTACTAGATGTAGGGGCATTATTGTTTAATGTGAGAGATTTTATTTCAGTCTTTTGAGGAATACAGTACTGAAAGAGTGAGCCCACACTCAAATCCTGGCAGCATTGCCCTTGGTATTTCAATGAATGACAATGAGAGCATTCAGAACAATGACAGATCTTTTAAAATAAACCCCTTGCAGTAGAAAGATTCACTTCTATGCTTGGAAGCCCATCTTTCTCCCATCCCCACTTTTAGCTATTCCTGCCCAGTAGTTGCTCCAATAAGACTGGCTTCTGAACTCCCTGCTCCAGAACTAGGAGAAATGTTGTAAGGTCTCAGACACAGCATAAACTCCAACTACAGTTAGCAGTAATGCAACCTGTCATTAAAGCATCTATTCCATTGTCTCTGTCAAATTCCAAGCTGAACTCTAGCCTCTTAGCCAGAAATACACCCAACCCTACTCCTTTTTATGTGATGACATTTAATGTACATAATGAAGACTGCTTTGAAGTCTTCATCTTTCTCAAACCTAGATTTTCTTATGTCTTAGATGGATCCATCTCCTCTGAGACAGGACAGATATATTTTGATTTGATTCCATTAGGAAGGTAGGCTAAAACTGAGACAGAAGATAACCTCAAGTCTAACAGAAGTTCTCAATTATGGCTCAAATTAAAGAGTGTAAGAGATAGGAATTTTAGAAGTTCCAAACCCCCATCAGGGGAATTTGCACAAACTTTCAAAAAACCGCATACAACTTAGTTTTGAACACTTGTTGGGACGGATCATCCATAACTTCTCTAGGGAGCTGTCCCAGTGCCTCACCACCCTCAAAGCAAAGAGTTTCTTTCCTGTCTTTGCTCACCTAAACCTGCCCTCTCTCAGTTTGAAGCCTATTACTCCATGTAATGAAGTGGATATGCATCAACACTAATTTAAAATAATCAAGTGAAGATGTTGTAATATTAGTAAAATGAATTGCCTAATCAAATCTTTTTAAGGCCTTCCTAGTTGGCCCCCAAAATCACTAGTTATTCTGTTAACAGTTGCAGCCAATGTTAAAACAATGTGAAATAAGGAAATTACAACTTAAAAGACAAGCAGTGGAATGAAACACTGATAATCAAGAAATGTTCTATTAACAGAAGAGCCTAGGCTTACATATATGTCTATTTAATAAGAGAAAAAAATGTAAGAATTAATTCATACAGCTGAATAAAGTAGCTTCAGGCTGGTAGAAGAAAGAAAAACATCTTTTGGGGGACAGGTATGATGTGTGCTGATGGTGCTCTTGAGTCTTCAGATAGTATTTTCTGGTACCAAAAATCAAGATTGAACTCTGTATTATATACCAAACACTTAATTACATTTAGGTAAGCCAAGCACAACTTTTTTGTCTGTTTTGTTTTTTGCTTTGAATTTAGAAAATATCAGTTATAGCTCTTTGTTTGGGATACAGAGTAGATGGGGTTTGACTGATGAGGTGGTTAAAAAATGGTTTATTCCAAAATCAGTCTCATGGAAGGGCAAGACCGTAAGGTTGTTACACCCATTCATGCCATCACATCCGAAGCTGTAAGTACATCTGAAGCTGTTATAACTTCAGTTACAATGTCTTTTATAAATTTCTTATCCAATCAGCTACTTCCACAAAGCTCACAAGCACCTTCATAAACCAATCATTATTGCTACATTTTACATTATTTTTCCTCTCTTTTTATCTTATCATATAACTCTACAGAAACTTATTGCTGTATCTTCTATTTTTTACCAATTCTATAACAAATTCTTTTGCTAGACTTAGAGATTTTCTACTATCTTGCTTAACATATTTATTCACTTACATCAGGCATATTTCTGCTTGCTTAAAACATATTTCTGCTCAAAGTACAAATCTTTATTCTTAGTTTGTGTCTGTTTCACTTTTCTATTCTAAAGCTTCAGGCCTTCTCCAAGGTCTTAGGTCAAACATTGTATCCATCTCTATATCTGAGCTTGAATGTTCGAGGCCTTGGGACGTCTCTGTGCTTGCATTTCCCACAGCCCTTCACTGACAGAGCAGGTGCGCAGCCTGTGGCCCCACACACAAATGCACTGACTGATGAGGTACAGCTCTTCTTGCAAATTTTGTGTTGATACCCAGGAAGCAATGAATTACCCATTGGATAATGGCAGTGGTGGTTTCTGTTGGCTTTGCCTAATAGGGCACTCTTGCCTTCTGTTTTAAGAGTTCAGTTGTGTATTTCCATAGAAAAGCCTGTCTATCTGGAGATGCACCCTATGCTGAGCAGATCCTGCGTTCAAACAGGAGGCTCTCCAGAGAGGTCAGATGGACTCTCCAACACCGCAGGGTCTGTGTGCAGGGGTAATTGCGTTAGTGAGGCTTGTGACAGCTGTAGGGAAGCATCAACTTATTTCTTCCTGCTTTTTTTCCTCAGCTGTATTTGCACCTCACTACAGTTCTACTCTTACACATTTATGTATCTTGCTCATAAAAAACAAGGCAGAATGAACCATAAACTATATTAAGTGCTGAGATAATACCTGGCTCATACTCTTGGCAGCTTTTAGCCCAGTATACCAATGCTTCTCTTTTTTTTTAGTTTACTCTAGTCATTTAATGAGGACTGTTCTGGACTATTTTCTGATATTAGTGTTTCATGACCAGGGATAGGTGCCCAGCAGTACAAGAAATAGGAGCAAAACCATGCACTTTTTAAATTTAAGCAATTAAGCAATTATTCCATTCTGTTAAAAATGTTATTTCTGCATTCACTAGTCATTCATGGGTATTAATAGTACATTAAGCAGTGTTTACTGTAAAGCTCTTTGCATTTTATGTCTTCATGTGCATGTAGTTCTGTCAATAAAAATTTTGGATTTCAGGAGAAAAGATAAAATGTGGAAGTTTTTTTGTCAAGATGGCAGGTTCCTGAGTCTACCTACCTGTTAATTTAAGGTATTTGCAATATTAATAAGCGGAGGAGTGCAGAAATCTTCAGTGTGAGGCTTGCTTCATCACCCATGTTAACATTCTCATCTGCTGCTAAAACTGGTCCTGCGCTTCCATTTTTGCTCCTCTACCTTGATGGGGGCTCGAAATTATTATGGTAACTTTGAAACATCAGACTGTCATAGCCACAGCTCTGTCAGTAGCTGCACTAAGTCCTGCTTTAACTTATGTCTTCTTGACTTGGTAGTAAGTAGCTTTTTCCCTATTACTGATTCTTCAAAGGAGCTCTGCTTTTATACTCCTGCTCAGTCTCAGGTGTTGCAGACAGCTTTTCGTTTTACACATTTTCATGTGTAAACCTAGCTGGATGTGAGCTCCTATGTTGTGCTTAGAGTAGCTTAGCTCTACAGTGCTTTGGAAAGGACAAAGTCTATACAGACTTGTTGAATGATATTGCAGATTCTGATCTGGGGTGCCAGAGACTCAAAAGTGAACATGAAAATGTGAATTGAAAGCATTGACTTGAATTGCCGGATGTTGCTTGTGTCAGGGAGTTCAATAACACTCATTCATTTACTGTTGTACAAAGTAGTTACATGTACTTGAGGCAGTACTGATATTGGAGAAACAGTTTCATCAAAAATTATTCTTGTACTCAAATATATCTATTTATCATTGCAATTTTTAGACTAGAGTGAACTAGTTACTTGTTGTCCCTAAGGCAGTCTTTGTGGTAATAATGAATAATTTAAAATATTACAGTCAGATATTTCCTATTAAGCATTTGACAGCTATTAGACTATTGTGACTATTGCTTCTGATACTACTCTATGCTGTCTCATTAGTGCCTTATATATCCATATCTGTCTGCACATTGGCAGGTGTTACTCCAGTGCATGATTGCAAACTCTCCTACAGCTCAACACCTGAAAGGAGGTATTACCTGAAAGATGTCCTCCAAAATTCCGTAGCAAAATCTTTATCTGTATTGACATAAAATCCAAAAGATTTTTCACATTTCAGCTTTCATTTTCAATTACAATTGAGATTCAGATTTGGATTTGGATTTGGATTTGTTAGAATTTTTGAAAAAGTTCCATTTCAGTAGAAATCTTTCCTTTTTTCACAAATGGATGTAGTTTAGGCTGGGAAGGATATTTAGATCACTTATTGTCCACTTTTAGATACAGGTCTTTAACTTTTGAACAGATGCCATACTGAAATTTGAAACTTTAATTTGGTGAAAATGTTTCTTCCACTAATTCATTCAGCCTTGGCTGGAAGAATTCAAGAGATAGGGAGTCCATTGCTCATTTCCCTTTAGCATCCACAAACCATTAAAAAGATTGGCTCATTTCTGGTTTGGCTTTGTCTGATCTAAAGTTCCAAACATTAGTTCTTGTTGTGCCTTTTCTACACTAAATTAAAGAGCTGTTCAGTACATTTGCTTTTTGTCCCTGTGAATTACATACTGGCATTGAGCCAACACACCATTTTCTTTTGAGAAACATAACAGATTGAGTTCTTCAAGTCTCAGTGCAAGTTAGTATCTCCAGGTTTCAAATGCTATCATACATTTCTCTGTAGCATCTCCAGTCATTCAACTTCTTTGAGAGAAACCTGTCTACATCTTACCAATGTAATATCAAATCTTTGCTACCTGATTTTCTCCCATTTCATTAAGCAACAGTTACATTTGACCCTTTTATCACCCTACTGTAAAGAGTCAGTTTAGGAGGAACTTGCCCTTTCTAGAGCTGCTGCTTTCATCTCAGTTTTAAACTAGTGCTAGGAAACATTGCAGGTCGCTTTTTTTAAAAATAAACCAAACAAATACACTAACATGAAAAAAAAAAGAAAGAAGGCCATCACCCTTCTTGTTAATAACCATTCCCTCCATCTTCACATTTACATGAGTTTTACCAGCTGCACATTTGTATATATTTTCCTGTGTGGTTGAATAGCCATAGGGAACTCCAGCAATAACATCTCCATTCAATAGTGGTTTCTCCATGGTACCTGCGATTGCTGATTACTTAGTCTCTTTCCACTTAGAAATTTGGAATAATACTGACTTTCAACCCTTTCTTACGAGTAAATTATTCTAGAGTTGTTCTGTTTGTTCTCTCATGAATTTATGAAACATTGACCAATTTCTGCATAAGTTGAAGTTTTAGTTAAGTAATGAAGTTGTAATTAAGTTACTTCACCTTTTGTGGTAATAGTTTACAGCATAGAAGAAGAAATGAGGAATGTATCTTCCTAGTAAAAGAAAAACATTTTAATGTCTCTCTTGAAAGATGAAGGGGAGTAACTCACATTCTAGACACAGTACCTGGAATCAAACAAGCTGGCAAAGCAGCAGTTATCCCCAGTAACAGGTGATAACTGTTACAGGTAAGGGCTCCAGTGTAATGACAGTCTGGAATTTTCATGGGAAGCCTGGGAAGAGCAAAATTTAGTTGCTGAAAACAAAGGGGAGATAGAGCACTTTTAAAAATGCTTGGCAAAGTTGACATAATTTTTCATCCTCCTCAGAATGTTCTTGGAGAACAAATAAATTGCCTGACGAAAAACTGAGTATACTCTATTTTCATGAAAATCCTTATCAGCTAAACATGCTAATTCATCAAAGTGTGAAACTGAGTTTATTTGTTTAGGAGTTATTTTCCAGTAAGTTGCATTGGCTTAAATTAATTACATTTTTGTACCTTAATTCCGCATTAGTAGATTCTAATATCAAGGCATTGTGGTTGTAAAAGGGATTTTTAGTATGTGTTAGCCTCACCCCCCCACCCAGAGTAGGAGTAAAGATTCTTACATTACTTCCTGAGAGGTGTTCATCCTGCTGGTTCTTTCCTTTCTGTTGTGTAATGTCACATCCTCTCTGGGAAGTCTCTTCCAAACTTCTAGTTTTAGTCATCCATTCTTCCTTAGCGCAAGTGTACAACCTCAGGAACAGCTGAGTAAACAACAGTCACCCTCAGAAAAGAGACTTGTTCTTCATGCCCATAGTACTTGGGGTAGGAAATTATGGACCTAGATATCCATTTCTTCTTTATTTGCATTGTGATTTATGTAAGGCTACCTATGCAAATAGTTTTCTCTGAAATTTTGGGTTAGGATTTTCCCATCTTCAATATCTTCCCTGCTATTTTAAGCATTATTTTAAATAAACATCCATAGCTAATTAGCTGATTTATGACCCTTGAGTCCAAACTCCTCAGGGGTCAAAGAATGTGCTTCAGCAAACACTTTTCTTTTTTTTTTTTTTTTTTTTTTTTTTTTGTCCTGCATTGCCAAGCAAATTGATTCTATTTGCCATCTGTATGGCGGTTGTCTTCTGTTAAGTGGGCAGTTTTCCTTATCTCTTCCATACGCAATCCTCCCTCTGGGGAACCATCTGCTGATAACAGGCTATTGAATGTCACTGCATGACTGATAAGAGCTATAGCAACCCATTGTGAGATGCTCCACCCAGACGGAGGAGCCAAGCATTCCTACCCAGATATAATCTTGAGCTTCTGGAACACCAGCACGGCTTTCTCCACTGGATTTCCCAGAGGAACAGCTGCCTCTTCCACTGGATCTTCAGAGATAGACTGCATCCTTTTCTACAGGATCCCTGCTCCAACAGAACCACACCTGACACTCCAGGAGGACTGCAGCCACAATTCCAATTGGACTGCTACCAACACCCTGACCAACAAGGTGCCAGGTTGTGTTCTGACTCTTGTCAGTGTTGTTTTAGTTTACTGCATTGTTTATTTTATCTCTTTATTTTCACATATGATGATCTGTTTGGGTCTGGCAGACATTAGCTCTGATTTTGCCTTTCTGGACAAGGCAGGTCATCTTTTATTACCATGTTTGCCTCCAGATGATCAGTGCTATTATGTCATAGTTTAAACTAGTGAACTGGGTATTAAACTGGAAGGGCTTTGTATGGAAGAAAGCATTCCTGCCTGAAGGTGTGCATGCTGTGTCTTCTCCAACAGGATTTTTCCACTGCAGCTGTGCATGCAACAGAAACAAATGAGAACATAAACATATCTCAAAACACTTGTGCCACTGAAGCAGACATCACTTTTTGATTTTAGAGAAATTGAACTTCAAGGATTCATCCTTACTCTGAGTAATTACATTTGAATGCTTGCTGTTTGGTTAATTTGGGGACAGAGTTCTAGACATCTGTTTATTCAACTTGGTCCATTTAATGAAATCTGTTCCCTTTTCCACGGGGGAAACCTCCTATAAAATCCCATCAGATTAAACACATGTAAGATAATGGCTGAAGTACAGTGTCCAGCAGTACAATGCTGGACACTGATAACAGTATGTGTCAGGGCTGTGACATGGGATTTGGATAATTTCAGGAGTATTCTGGATGTTTATGATTTTGACAATTTCCTGCTACTGACTGCACAAATTACAAATTCAGCACAGCTTATAAATCTTGGGGATTCCTTGTGGCTGCTAGGTACCTAAATCATCTGCCACCAAAGATTCCCAGTGGTTTTGCAGGCTCTCTCTTCAGTTCTTATCCCAACAGACCACTACTTTAAACTAAATGCCAAGTGTAAGCTAATGTGTTTTAAGAGTGCTCTTTTCCTCTTCTGTTAATAACCCTGGATGAAACTTACTAAACATTTGTGTCATCCTCTGCCTGATACCATTTTCTCCTTACTCTTGAAGTACACACCTCCTCTCCTGCAGGAAATTATCAGCTTCCCATAAAGATCCTGCCTGCCTGTGCAGAGGAATGGGTGCAGCTTTGGAGCATAAGAATCTGGAAGAACCCAAGAGGAACACTGCACTGTTGACTGGCAATTGGTCACCTTCCTTTGAGATGGTGGTTTGAGACCCCACAACTTAACAGAGGAGACTCCACATGGGAACTGAAGTTGGTTGCTGCTTCTAGTGTCAGTGGCCTGACCACTGCACTGTCTTGTAGGTGAAGGCTCTCCCTTCCTCATCCATCTTAAAAAAGGAGTGGATTTCCACCTGTTTTTTTAAGGAACAACATTCATTGCTTCCTGGCTGCAACATTCATGACATTTTTAGTTTCCATTACTTTAATCAATTAGTCTTTCCTAGATTGTTATTTTTACCAATGCCTTGTAAATGCCGTGCATTTTTTGAAAAAGTAGATCATGGGATGGAGAAGCCTCACAGGTGGAGAGGAAAGGTGTTCATTCAAGCTAACAGTAGGATTTCTGGTACACTAAGCAGAGGAGGAGTCGGTGAGAGATTAAAGGAGAGCCAAAATGCTGTTTTTCCTTTCCTGTTATCTCTGGGTAACCAGAAAGAGAGACCACAAACACCCAGTGAAGATGGCACCAAAATGTGATGGACTTCCCCACCAGCCAAATGCCACAGGTTGTTCTCATTAAGCCAACCAAGCAAGAACATACCTTAAACAAGGAAATTAGATGCAAAGTGGTTGTTAACACCAGTATACCCAGCCTGTGAGAAATGTGGGTTAACTGGAAAACAAATACCACCCAAGAATCTATCATGTTGCATGATGTCAGTAGAAAATGCATGCACATAATCTTGGGAATGTCAGCTCCCCATACCTCTCTCCATCCTTGTAGACAATGTCTTTCTTCCAAAGCAGCTCAGAGCTCAGCAGAGAAGTGAGGACTCTTTCTGTTATTTTGTGGTTTGATCATAAAGTTTGTGTTTTATAAAGTTATAGAAATTCCAGGTGAAATAGAAATATGAGCATTTGTATCACCTGCTGTTAGACTGTCTCACTTTAGGAGAACTCCGCTTCATGATACAGGCAAGTCCCGGTTTCTGCCAATTTGTATCTTCACTTGGAACATTTTTATTTATATGGTTTTAGCTGTATTCACAGCTCGTAGTTTGCATCTGCAGGTAAATAATGTTATCTTTGTAACAGAGGTACAATCACACCCAGGTGAATTGATTTGTCATCATCCAAAGCTATTATCAACCATGTAAAATTTATTCTTTGTAGAAATGAGGAAGTAGAAATTGATTTTGAATAGTTATTCTTTCCATACACAGGCTCTTTCATATTTTGTTAATTCTGGTATGGCTTTTCTGTGCTACATGTCTTTTTCTAAACTTTTTCTCTGATTTCATGCCTGACTTTTTGATCTACTAAGTGATTTACTGAAGCTCTACAAGTGATATTTCATTCACCAGGGAGACTGAGCTGAGTGCTGTCCCCAGATTCGATACAATATTGTGTTAGAATTAATATGGATATTGATGCAAAATTAATGCAAATAGACTCAACATCTAATCCCACACTCCCTCACTCAAGTTCACTGGCAGCAACAGCAAGTTAGTTCTTTGATTTCAGTGCTGGATATGCAATATTTATGAGAGGTTGCACTTTACAGCTTTACTTTGGTTAGCGTTACTCCAGCGCACATTAAAACAGTTTTTGGAACTGAATTTTTTCCAACACTGTTGTCAGACCCAACTTAGACAAACCAAAGTTTGGGCTTTGGCATGTCTAGTGGTTTACCCCAGTAAAAGCTACACCACCAGCTTCCTGAAGGTGCAGAATGTAATTAGCATTTTGCCAGTTGTACCGGCACAGGACCTTGCAGGACGCTGCTCACAGTTGTAAGAGCCTATGATGTGCAGCACAGCATTTGACCATTTCACCTCTCTCTTTCACTTCTACTGTATATGTCTGCAGAGTCTGGCTCAAGTGTACTGTTTAGAATGTTATTGGTATAACTAACAACTAGTAAGAAAGAGCGAGATAGAAGTCATCACCAGACTTCAAAGGTTTTAATAGATTGGTGGGCAGTCTTTCCCATCGTGTGGTCTGTTGTTCTATCTTCTGAGAATGGCTGAAATTTTCACTGACCTCTAACCTTGACATGTTAGTCTCCTGTACTTTACTGCTCACATATAATTTTCTTTTATTTCTGTCTATTTAGACAGGTATGGTCTTTCTGATCATAAAATCACAGGCTCATGAAGTGGTTTGCATTGCAAAGGACCTTAAACATCTGGTAGTTCCTGGCACTCACCATGGGCAGGGACTGGTGTGTCCCTTTTCCATTCAAATATGTGTGCCCAGGTAAACAGCTTTTTGATGAGTAGTAAAGACTGTTTAAATAATTTTAATCCTCTTGCCCCACTAGCTTCATGGAAAATGGTTGTTTTGATACACTTTCTGATGTAGATTGTGTATGACATTTGAGGCATTGGCTTAGCTGTTAAAATAAATTGGACATTGTACAACCATTTTCAAAAGATAAGGCTTTTCTGAGTTGCTTTCTTAAACCTAACTGTCCAAACATAGTTTGGTTTATATTTTCACTGAACATAAAAGCTCATACTGTTCAAGTGTGCAGTTCAGTAACAGTCTACATTATGGGGAAAAATCAATAGATATTCCCCTGTGGTTTTTTGATGGGGGAGAGAAATATCCATCAAGAAAACTTGCCTCTTCCTGGTGGGCTTGATTTTCTTCCCTTTGGACTCAGCATCAATCCCATCAATCCCAGTGTGCATGGCTGAACAACAGTAGAGCCTCTTTCCCAGGTATCATGCAGTCGCTTCTCCTGAAGCAGTGGGCAGACCAGAGGAGGGTTATTTCCTCCTTATCGCCTCGTGGATACTGTGGCAGCTGTGTTGTGTGAACAGGAGACAAGCAGCCCTTCCTGGGTACACCAGCAGAGATGATTCTCTGGCTTACAGTCTTAGCCCTTTGCTGCTCCAGCATCCCACCCTGTGGTCCTGCGTGGTGTCTGAGCACTGTAGATCCGGGGAGGAAGATGCTCAGAAGCACTTCAGCAATGCAAAATAACATGCAGCAATCTGCTTGTCTTCACCAAAACGAGCATGAGTGTAATTATCCTTTTAACCAAGACACTTTAAAATAGACCAGAAATGACTGAGAGGGAGTGAGAGCAGTCCAATGATAGATTTAAAGTTCAACAGAGGGAAAAACAATCATACAAGGATTTTACAAGCAATGACACTTGGATGGTATTTGGGAAATCTTTTTCTTTCAAGACTATCTTGCAATTTACTATGGGAGTAGCACATCAAAGCTGCACTGACTTCAAAGCTTAGAACCACTTACAGCTTCCAGCTATTACTAAAACCTACCGCTTCACCCTGCCAGCAGCTCATCTCAGCTGCCTCTTTAAGTTACACCCATCTACTTCCTGCCTTCTGATTTTGGGGAGGGGAAAAAAAAATAGCCAGAAAAACTTGTAAATTAAATATAGCTGTTCACAGTGGAGCAGTGTCAAAGTCAGGGGAAAAAGGCAAATGAAGGCATTAAGACATTAAAGATTTAGTACAAACTCAACAGTGATTTACATATGCACGCTCTTATTTGGCTGACTCTAATAAAGCTGTCTGCTTTGAGGAAGTTCCCTGTGAGAGTGTTACCCCGGGGTAACAGCCCCTGATAGAGGGGCTGTGCAAGCTGTGTGGGCTGTTACTGAGGTCCAGATGTCACCTGCAGCTTGACGTAACCAGCCATGACGCTCCAGGATATTTTCACATATTCACATATATTCACATACAATGAAATAAGTCCCCATCCCTGTTCCTGCTCATGTACCTCAAAACAGTATGCCACAATGATGCAACAATTGCGCCATTTATTGCTGCAGTGTTGTTGATTCTTTTGTATTAGTGGTAGAGATCTTGGAGACAACATTTTTGTATTTTAGATTTTGGGAGTCCCTGAAAAAAGTCAATTGTAGTAGCACAGGGCCATGCTACATTCTCTGAACTGATAGAAAAAAACCAAAATGTACCAGAATAATAATTTATTGTAGTATTAATACTGTTCAACACTTTAGATTGGTACATTGTTATTTTCTGATCGAGAGATTTGTGCCTGGGGTTTTTTTAAATGGTACTTCAATTTCTGAATACAATTTGTCTTGCAGATGACATATTAATGGGAAGTTAGGAGCGAGTGTGATCCTTGAGTGTGTTTCATATAAGAGTTTTTATATTCGGTACAGACCAATGACATACTCTAGAGCTAAATGCCATTAATCCATTTACAGACATTCTTTGCAACAAAGAGAAATTACCACTGAAAGAACCAATCATTCGTTAAGGAGAATTTCTCTGTTTCCTTACATAGTCTTATATTTTAAAAATGCCTTTGCGCGTGTTGAAAGTTGATTTTTTTTTTCCTTTTTTTCTTCCCGTTACAAGGAACGATTTTGGCAGTAGTGGGGATGGTGGTGGCTTGTCCCAGCTGAGCTGGGACAGCAGAGATAGCCCCACATGAAGCCAACCTGCTATTTGTGGCCACAGTGTCCCATCAGGGGGTCGTCTTATCCTCACCCACACACACAAATTATGTGCTTCTGCATCAGACATGTGGCAGATATCAGTACAGGAATGGGAAGGCAGACAATGGACTGTTTTGCCTGGATGGTGGTTGCAGCTAGATGTAAATAATTGACTTACTGTGTACCACAATCAGTTGACAAAAACATATTCTAAAAAGATGACGTATGAAAAAATTTTACAGGGACTTATGTTAAATCTGTAATGTATATATGGACAGTGTATGTTCTCCCTGAAGAACATGGCTCTGCTTTAAACTTGTAGAGGGATAGATGGGAGCTTCCTGGCTGGCTGATGTTGCAATAAAAAAAGTAAGGTTATTTGTAATAATTGTAGACACTCCATCAATACATTTATATATTTTGCTGTGTGATAGATTTCTTGTCTTCTTACTATATGCATTTCTTTCAAATAAACTGTGCAGACTAGTAACAGCATAGTAATTTGAAGTTCATTGAAAATACAGGAGGACATCATGTCTCCTGTCCTTATGTTAAACTTGGTATATTAGCTTTCTTGCACAGCTTGCAGCATAGGAGTGTGATACACAGCTATGGCAAGGCAGGCTAACCACATACAAATTCATGAAGTACTGCTGGATAAGCAGGAACCAGCAAGGGTGTGCAAGCATGGGGCCATGATTTCTGTAACTTTTCATTTATGACTTAATCAATTAAAATAACAAGTTTGGATTTTGTGGTCTGCAAATAAATATGCACGCGTCATCTGCAGAA
The DNA here is from genome assembly GCF_027579445.1 of Ammospiza nelsoni. Lineage (NCBI taxonomy): Eukaryota > Metazoa > Chordata > Aves > Passeriformes > Passerellidae > Ammospiza > Ammospiza nelsoni. The sequence continues at coordinate 69,752,189 of NC_080669.1, read as the reverse complement.
GCTATTGTTTCATATGCTTACTCTCACAGCATAAAAGTTGTGTCAGCTGCAGTACATCCACAAGGAGAGCTGGACTTGAAGTTGCAGATCAAATATGTGAGGATCCAAAAAATTATTTTAGATTAGCACAGAAAATTCAGGAAAGGGTATGTTTTTGTCTAGATTTCCCATTATTATTCTTTATATATTCTTTTCCTTTTTAACATTTTGTTTCCTTCAAGCTCAAAGATGGCAAGCTTATGGAAGCAATAGGCACTGCAGCCTACATTTAAATTTACTTGTGATATGGTGGTGTGGAAAGTGTTCTTCTGATGTCAGACTGGCTTGATCCTCTGTCTACATAATTAAACCTTCTTTAACAGCTCCATTGTAGTGTTCACCTTGCTTGACTTCAAAGAGCAGTGAAGCTACATAAAGAGAATGAGCCGCAACTACGCCGAGTGAGTTACTCCTGGATACTTAGAAATGCTAATGCCTTCTCTGCTGTGTTTATGAAGTTACCTGTTTGTTGTTCTGCAACTCTGGAATTAAAAATAATAAAATTAGAGATAATTATGGAGACTAAAGATATTCTGTGATTTGAAGTAATTGCCATTCACCTTTCGAAACCTTGTCCACCCCCACCCTACCCCCTCTCCCCCCAAAAAATAATTAATTGAAGATGTTATTTTTGGGGAAAGCAAGATTGGCCCTATTACTGAGGAACCTCTTGAGTGTGGTCTCCATGAGTCACTCAAGAAAAGAATGTGGATGAATGCCTGACTTATCACTCAGAGTTTATTGGGAACTAATCTGTTCAAAATGTTTGGACTAAGCTAAAACCTCACCTGCTCATCTAATGAAAAAGGTCGAAACAGAGAAGAAAGTGTCATGGTTTGTGTTAGGTGACACTGTGCCCTGCTTGTCTAATTTGATTACACAGAGCCACTGAAGCCCCAGGCAAAGCTGATTTTAGCTATAATCAGCTTCTTAACCTTTTGAGAGCTAATATAAACAGTACCTACTACTGGTTAATTATGTTGCTCTACTACATACAACAAAGTGCAAAGGAAAATGTGTAGAACTGTAGTTACACATGTTGTGACAAGATCACTCCAGGGGATTGCAGCCCTCCGTGTATTATCTGCGCTCACTGATTTCTTTCTTTAAAATTAAAAATGGGCTATGAGCAGGGAGCATCAGTTTATCAATTGCAGGCAGCATTGCCCAGTTGTACTACTGCTTCATCTCAAATTCCTCTTACATGCTGAAGGGATGATCTACTGCTATGGTGGTGGATCTACTTTTTTGATTATTTAGAATTATCTTTTTTCTAATTGCTTACTTGTAATTAAGCATCTGTGCTCCCTTCCTCTATGATGAGCATCTTCTAGAAAGTTTTGTAATCTCTTTTGGTAGAAACACCATGTCTGTATGAGACATCAGTCTCTAGGTGAGATAAAAGGGATATGTTTTCATTTCAGATTTTGCATATACATATGTAGGCAAGAAGTAAAAATCTGTGGCTGGGTCTTTGCAGGATCTGTGTATCCTAGCTTTCTGTGTGTTTTGGTTCATAGGCTTCCTCTAGTTTGACAGAAAATTTGCGTTTCCATGAACTTTAAAACCTTGAGGAGATGCCTAAGCCAATGGGTTTTCAGTATATTTAAAATTTTTCTGACCTGTGCTGATCTCTGGTGTTCATATAAGGAAGTCTTGATCTACTGATCGTACATACTTGCTTTTCTTATATTCTTGCTGCTCAGAGGTAGCGTGTTGCCTCTGGGTTTTCCACTCTGTAGAAAGCACGTCTGTTTTACTTTTTCTGTCCTACTGTTGTTGTCAGCAATCCATCATTCGTCTCCAAAAGTCTGCTCGGAGTAGCATCCCTAGTGACTTACCATTATGAGCAGCATTAGCACGGGTGTTGCAGGGCAGCCTTACGCTGCTCGTGTGCTGTTTTGACTCAGTGGGGGTGTCAGCTGTGGTAACCCAAACAGTTATTGTACTCTGTACCTATTTGTGCCCAAAATTGTTTCTGTCTCTTGATGACCCTGCTGCTGGGAAGCGGAGGGGAGTTGGTGTGGGGAAGGGTGTGGTGGTATGGTTTCTGTCACTTTTAAAGTCTGCTCAGGCAAGCCAAGCGTGCTCTGTCGCGGCGTGGGTTTTGTCTCACTGGCTTCTTAGTTTTTGCTTAGGCAGGGGCTTTTCCTTTTTGGCTTCTCTTTTTGGGGGTTGGGGTTTTTCCCTCATCTCAGAAAGACTTCAGTTAAAAGTTTAGAGCTGCCTGGAGGCAGCTGGAGTTCCATAGGTGTCTGCCTGCGGCTGGTGCCCGAGCAGGGGCATCCCCGCTCCCACTCGCCCTCGGCACCCAGCGGAGCAGAGGAGCCCACAGAGTCACCCCAGCCCAGACACATTGCCGAGCCTGCTCCTGCTTGTCTCCTGCCGACAGACAGGCAAAGTCCCTCCATGTGTTCTGGCCCAGACCAAGTTTCCTGCCATCATCAGAGCATGCCTGCTGCCTTTCTCAGCAGAACTTGGCAACTGGAGAGAAAAGCAGGGCAGTGAGGGAAGACTGTCACCAGTTTTCTCTTTGTCTTCCAAACCGTGCACTCAGGGACATCCCCAGCATTTTGGGTCTCTCTCTGTTCTGGGTAGTCCACAAGGTTTAGCAATTTTGTATCTGGTTATTATTTGCTATTATTTCTTAGTTGTTGTTGTTCTTACTGTTAGTAAACTGTTACTTTTTAATGTGTATCTGCTCATGTTTATTCCTTATTGATGGAAAGGGGTTGGTGGAATCCATAAAGAGAGGCACCTCATTCCAGAGTGTTCTTCAAATTGTCTTAAACTAAGACAGGGGGTATTAGGAAACTGGACCACGAGGTCTCAGCATGTTAAATACCTTCAGGCCACCTGCTTCCTATGAAAACTGTAGTGAGCCACCATGGTAGAAGATAGATCAGCAGGGGTACATGCGCACCAGGGAGATAGATGAGCCTTCTTCACTTAAATCAGATACTTATTTTATTAACTAGAATTAATAATGACTAGAGTTAATAAAGAAATAATAATAAAAACTACTGACTAAACAACTACAGTGCATAATAACCAACATTTGCACATATAAAAATCTTGGTGAATGTATGTATACAAGGACATACACAAGTTATTTACAAGGTCAGAGTTGGTTTCCTTTTTCAGGCAATAACTGTAGGGTTTATCTTACACGTATTTATCCATAGCAAAAGTACAGTGTGTTGAGTAGGAATTGAGCCAACTACTAGTGTCTGAGCATCAGAGAGATGGCAGGTTTAGTTAGCTGAGTCTCTGCATGGATGTGAGTGGACCCGTGAGTTCTGGACAGGAATGAGAAATCTCTTGAGACCTGCTGAATGATTTAGTGATAAGATCTTCATCTCAGCCCCATTATTTTCTACAGGAAAGGGATATGCATAAGGAAACAGGCTGACTGTGACCCCTTCAGGTTTCTTGTACATTTTCTGGCATTTCAGTATCTAGCTATACAGGTTGTCTCATGTTCTGTTGGCTCTTCACAGTCTGGCAGCTGTGTGCACAGCTGGGTAACTTTAGGCTGCGCCTTACATTTCCCTGTGGGAGACTTGTACAAGTTGTTCTGCAAGCACAAAGATGACCTCATCTCTTGGTTGCAGATAATTTTTTCTGAGGTTTCACATGGACTGTGTTTTGCCTCTGCAGCCATCATGTAACACTTTTTCTTACCTACCGTAACTATCTCCTTCTGGTTTTGCTTTATAGAAGGAAAAAAGAATTAATTTCAAGTATTTATTGTGTAGGTTACCATGGGATTGGTTGCATTTCCTGAATTGATATAAATTTTCATCTCTAGCCAAACTGGGCATGATTATTTGGCAGCAGTGGTCTCTTTTTCTTCACCTTACCTCCACTAAAAAGAAGTAGGGTCACTTTGTCTTCTGGTCCAGTTGTCAGAAATCATGTCTGCAAAGCCTGTCAATCTCCACACTTAGAACGAGATGTTCTCAAAGTTCTTTATTTCCTCAATGCATTCCAGTTACAAGGAAGCTTTGTGGCAAGTTTCTGCCACGTGAGTACCTGCTTTGCTCCAAGATTATCTCAGGACTGTTCAGGTTCAACTAATTGCCCTGGACAGAAACAGTGTTTCAAAGAGGTAAGAAATAGTCTGTTCTCTGCACACCTGGTAAATGGTACAAAAAGGAATAAAAGCAGGAGAAGTTCAGATTAGACATGAACAGAAACTTTCTAGCGGTGTATCTGGGATTACTGCCTTCAGGTGCTCCATGGAGGAGGTGTTTAAGAACAGTGCAAACAGATGTTTGCCAAAAGGGATGTAGAGGCATTGGGTCTTGCTGTGAGCCAGGGCATGGACCATGCAACATCTGTGTAGCTTGTTTGTGGCTGTATGAATGGGCAGAGAAGAAGAAAGCTAAGCAACTGAAAATCCAGATGGCACAGATTTTCAGGTTGTTTTTCAGCTCTTTCTGTAATTTTGAACACATTCTTGCTGTCTTTTTAAAAGATTAAATAAACACTGTACAATATAATCATGCAGAGTTGTTTTAGTAATGTATAATATGATTATTTTTTAATATCGCAGATCTTTGGTTTGCTTTCTGGCAGGTGTGTTGGGTGACATTATCTATTAGGTTTTTCCAGATGCAGAGGACTGACAGTTATTGATAGCAGTGTCCTCCCTGGTTTGACAAACAATAGCAAAAGAAGGTCTGTTAGGAAATGTTTACCAGAAACTTACTGTCCTTTGTCGTTGGTTTTGATGTCCAGTGTTCCCACTCAGGGAGTGAAACAAATATGTTGCATTGCTGAGATGGTCTGTCACACACACAGAATAACATATAAGCCTTAGTAAAGTGTTTATGAACAGTTCATTTATTAATTTGTTGAATACATCTGTACAACAATCAGCTTGAAATCTGGATGTCTTTGTGAATATGCTAGCAAGAAAATAAAACAAAAAAAGGGATGCATGTAGTTTATAATAAGTAAACAAACCATTTGTATGCCTCAGTAAAACACAGAAGAGTAAAAATTGAAGTCTTGTTTGTTCATGTTAACTCCAGAACATCTTAAGGCAAGTGATTTGCAGTAAGTGAAATTAGTTTTGCTGCTCAGTTAGTTCCTAATCTTACATGTTGTAAATAATTCTTTGCTGAGAACACTACTGCCTGTAGTAAGCATTGTGTGGGCTGTAGCCAGCTTCATTTCCACTCTGTTCCCTGGAAAGAAAGGAGCAAAGTGCTCTTGCATTTGCAACATATTCCATAGGTGAATTGGAATAATTTATGCTAGGGGGAAAAATAAACCAGGTCAAAACAAGTACCTTGGGATTCTTTTAAGTTTTTTTTTTCCTTCCATGATGTCAGGTCCCCAGACTCCTGGGATTTTGGACAGTGGGGATGCTTTAGTAAATGTGCAGTGAGAAAACTGCTAGATTGAAGATTTCTTTAATGTTACTCTCCAAAATCACCAGCCATGCTTGAAAATAGTAGTTCTTAACAGAATGTGCGCTCTCAGTTCGTAACTTCTAGCTGCAGGGGGCAGAGCTTAAGCTTTTAGTGCCAAAAAGTTGTTTTGGTTTGGGTTTTTTATTGTGTTTGTGTCAAACTTCTATAAGTTATACTTCTATGTTTCAAGCTCTTTCTGTGTTTCAATCTAAAAGGCTTGCCACGAAAGACATAAATAGCTGCAAAAAAATCCTGAAAGCCTGTAGATTATTTTTTGAATTTCTGAATCTATAATTGATTCTTTGTATTATATATAGACTAAGGAGATACTCAGTACTCAGTAGTGTCTTGATTCAATTTCTCCAAGTGAATTAAGGGTGACATCTCCAAGGGTGTAATTTTCTTTCTTTTTTAAGATTAAATAAGAGAAGACATTTTGGCCCTACAGGATTTGCATGTGGTTGCTTTGTTTATTCAGAATAGGCATCGTTCACTCAGCCATGTGGGATTTAATGAATCAGTCCAGAAACTTCTGAGCACACAAAGTTTATGTCACTGGGATATGAAGATCCTGAGTGTTTTTTTAGGATATGTCTAGCATCTTCTTGTGTTTGACCATCAGTTTGTGCACTAAGAGACTGGCTCAGGCAGCCCTCTCTTCTTCTTTTCTGAAGCTTCACTGAAATCACACAATCAGAAGTCATAGCATACCTCTGCCTGCCTTTGTGGGGTGTCCTGAGTAATTTGCTTTGGTAGCCGAGTGTAAGGTTTGTATGAATTGACTCAAGCAAGGACAGCAGCAGTTTGGGTTGCTTTGAGTGTCATTCTTGCTCAGGGGCAGATGTCAATCTCTTACATAGAAGCAAACAGTTACAGGCACTTCAATAAGCCTGAGGTAACACAACAGGCCAATTTAATACCCTGATTTGAAGGCTGATTGCATGGAGCTTGCCTTCCTGCAGGAGACCCTGTGCACAGTCTCTACTCTGTTGTGTAGCTGCAGGAAAGTATAGAACAAGTCACAGACCTTCTAAGTACTTCTATTTAGATGTCTTTTTAACCTAAATTCAGTCAGAAGAGGGTTAAAACCTATTTGTCACAGCCAAAGAGAAGAGTTGGCATTATAGCATCTGGTGGGAAGAGGAGTCAGTCCACCAAAGGTATCACTAATTTTTTGGAAATGGCCCTTGCCATGACTTGCCAGAGCCTTTATTCAAATCTCTGCTTGCCAATTCCAGATACATTACTTTTTTGATATGTTAAACTCACTGTCTCTTGATCTGCTTGGATTTCATTATCATGAATGATAGTGTCAAATATAGATGGCAGTGACTGTTGTTGTGTGGATGGGAGGGATCTCACGTCATCAGCAAGTTGTCATACCCGAAGCGAAGGAGTGATTAATGTGCAATGTTGCAAATAGTAGATTCTAACTACTATATCATTATTTATAGTTTTGTAGCAAGTTAGTAGTGGTCAGTATTTTATTTACTGATCAATTTCTGGTGTTGCAATTTTCAAAATAGATTTTTTTTTTTGCCCATACAGTGGTGTGGAAAAGAGACTTGATTTTTTTTCAGCTGTCATCAGGAAGAAGCCTCAAATTACTTTTTAGATCACACAATTTTTAAGTCATCTTCATTATTACTTAGTGAATTTTCAGAAGCTGGTGGAGGCAAAAATGCATTAGCCATCTGGAGAGATACTGAGCTCAGACTGCATGTTCAAGGGTCAGTGTGCAGGCCTTCTCCTCACCCAGGTCTGCCATAGTTGTCCTGAGCTTGGATGGGCAACAAGGAGAGAGACACCACCATGTATGTCTACATTTTGAAATGAGGGCCATCTGCTTCAATGGGTAATACTGGATAATAGACTGTTTCATGCAAATAGTAATTCACTAGCAATTACTCTAACAGCTATACACTGAAGGCAAATCTTACAAAAAACATTCTAAATTTGTCTCCTTGTTGTGATAGACGAGATGAATATGCAAATAAATGAATGGTATGAACATTTTGTACTCTGTCCCATGCATTACTTAGAATTAATAAATAGGCGCTTGAAGTATGGCTTGTGAGATGCAGAGCTTTTCATGTCTGTCTACAGCACTCAACCCACAGCAGAGCCAAAACTGCTTCTGTTTGATACTGGCAAAATAATACAGAAAATATGAAATTGATATGTTTTAATAGGCAAGGGCCTGACTTCACAGCTCATAATCTAGGCATCTGAAATGTATGTTAAGACAGACTTTGTGAAGACTTTGAGGCTGTTTAACAGCCTGAGCCTCAGCCCATCCTTTTGCTGGTTACCTCCCTTCTACCAAAGTCCTCAGAGGGATATGCTTGTTCCTGCAAGATGACAACATTAAACTGCAAAAAAAAAAAAAAAAGCATTTGTATTAATAGTATTAATATGATGGCTATGTTAATTTCTGCAAATTCTGCCTTGGGGGTGGTTGCTCAGCAGAGAGGCAAGACAAGCAGCAGAGAGCAGCAGCACTTAAAACTCCGGCAGCTGAGTCTGCAGGAAGCTTGTGTGCTGGAGCTCTGAAATATGCTCCCCAACCTGGAGCACTTTCCAGACTGTGTGTAGACATATTGACAGAGACAGAACAAAAAAAATGCTTGTACTGAGACTGCCTGTTCTGTGTATGTTTGGAGAGCAAGGTGCTTCAATTTTGAGGATTATAAATTGATGTGTGTTTACAGTGCAGATACAGTAGAATACCTTTTGCAATGTTACCAATCCTTTTGAATTTCTGTAGTTTAGTTTATTGGGCTTGAGGTTTGGGTTTTTTTGATTTTGGGGTGGTTTTTTTTTACCTGAAGGTGGTTGAAGACTAAAAGTTTAACAGTCTCTAAACAAGGTTGTGGTCAATACAGAAGTTCTCTGCCATACAGCTCATTCTCTACAGAAGAGATCTCTGCCTGATTTGGTAAGCTATCTGTCCTTCACCTAAAACATTCCATATTTAGAAGCAGTTTTGTTTCTTAGTCCTTCCTAAGATCTCAAGGCACAGAGAAAGCACTGCCTGCTTTAAGGGGTTTGGCAACATCATGGAGCACTTTATCTCCCGCAGTGAAGGAAGCAGGACAGCAGAGCTGAGCTTGTCTTTCCTCTTCCCACGTGTAGCTTCTTAGTAATGCTAATTTGCTTTTCCTGTTTAAATATTTCAGAGTAGGCAATCAATAGTAACAAACATCAAAGCTTAATGGGACTGCAGAGCCAGAGACATGGGGTCAGTGCTCAAAGACTTTTCCAGAAAGTTGTAGTGGTTGGTGACACAGGTCTTCTGGGCATCACACCCTGCTGGAAAGCTTCAGCCTGTGGGATGCATGCGGGTTAGTCTTAACCCAGCTCCATTCATGCAGTGACTTTGTAAGAGGATTTAGGTCCTGGAGCTGTACCTTGGGTGTTGTGTTAAATGCTATACAGGAACCACATATATTTTGCTTTATAGTATAGTGCAAGTGTGTCTACATACCTCATCCCTCAAGTTACTCTTCCTTCAGGCAATTTTTGCCCACTGGATGCAGAAGCCAGGTTGGGCTATAGAGCTGGGGAGTTGGATATCAGCAGAAAGAGGATTATGATTTTTTAAAAAATCACATGGTCTGTCCAAAGGGGATGTATCTTAAGCTGTTATAGTACTGGACCTAGAAAGGGCCTCAGGTGGCATATCCCTGTGCCAGGTATCAGAATGATGAAGCTGTAGCTCCACTGTCAAGCGCTTGTCTATGCACAGGAGTGTACATAGGCACTGTCTGTATGAGTATGGGGCACTGGAGATTTACAGGTGATGCAACAGCATATGCTGGTACAGTCTTCGCAGGACAAAGATCTTAAAGGCCCATCACTGGTGTCTCTTTGCAGTAGTCTATCTCACTTCTTTTTTCCCAAATATTTCTATGTAGTTTACACAGCCCCAAGGCAAAAGGACTAGCCCAGAGCACACAAGAGGCAACAAGCACGTGTCACCCACAGGAGACAACAATTTGGATAGCCCAAGACAGTCATCCGTACTGGTGCCTTCTGAAGGAAACTTCTTTCTTTGGAGCTACTTCATCATAGCCTTCAGGACCTAGTTGAGAACCAGGTGGTCCAAAGTTATCCCCCTAATTCCTCAATGGTTTGATTCCCCATCCCTAAAGCAAGGGTGCCTCTTCTCCCCTGTCATAGAAAATGTGATCGAGGTGGTGGAACATTCATACTCTATGGTGATGAAGGCATATTCATACCCAAGGTAAAAAGACCCAACAAAGTGTAGAATATATCTTTCTTCTATGTGACACGTTTATTTTGAAAGGAGGACAAAATTAAAAAGATGGCTTTAGCAAAATCCTGGCCAGCTGCTGTGGAAAAATCAACCAAAGTCTAATGTATAGTGAAAAAAAAAGTGAGGTCAAATTTGTATTGCTTGTGGGTGCATAAACCCTCAAGATGAGAGGATTTAGAAGGGAAAATGCTGCAAAATGACATCTGGCACTGCCCAGAGTCATGCTATACATGTGATATAGTGGAACCAAAACATCAAAAGTGATAGAAAGTATAACTGAAGATGTGTTACCTGGGACAGACCTTAATATTTACAAATGAGAAACTGAGTAGGATTCACTACAGTGATCATTTACAGCAAACAAGTAAGCCATGCAGTACCCTTAGAAACAGTAAAATAGAAAAAAAAATTAAAATCTATAATTTTAATCAAAAGTTTGTTTCAGTCATTGAAATTCTGTTATTGCTGCTTACAAACATTAAAGTCAATCAAAACATCAGTAGCCTGCAAGATCAATATTTTTAATATGTTTGCATTGCAGTGCTGCAGATTTTTGGCTAATGGATCTCACCCATATTGATTTCCATGGGAAATGTTAGTCTGATACTGAAATAATTAAAAAAAAAAAAGCAAGGGATTATTGGTTTGGAATTTTGAAGGAGATAGAAGTATAAAAATTGGTTATTGACTGAATTGCTTGGGGTGAATGAACCTTTGGCACTTGCAATAAACTTGTAGCACAGAGTCATTACTGAATACCGCGTTAGTCCCTTAAACCTAAAATCAGTCAATATCCTATTATAACAATGCAAATTGTGGTGAAATAGCGTAGTGAGTAATTTTCAAAGCAGCAGGATATTTATAAGCATCTACATACATATATGGATGGATGTATTAAACCACCTCTGGGATATACACAACAACTGATTTTCAAGCTAATTTTAAATATATTGAGTTTATGTTGATAATAATGCAAAAGAGTTGATATGAAGTAATTTTTTTAAATTAGTTTAATGCCTTTATGGCTACAATAATGAATAAAAATGCAGTGAGATATCATAAACATATACATATGTATAAACAAGTATATTCAATGTTGTCCTGGTTCTGAACAAATGCAGGTGATTTTTTTTCTATCATGCCTCTCTGTGATACCTGGTGAAATAAATTAGTTACCCATTCCAGAATAGACTGCATTCCCAAACGGGGACTGAATGACTTTACCACAGTTAGAGCAAAGCTAGAATATAAATTTTTATTCACCGCTACATGAAAAACATCTAAGTAAAGAGTTGCCTTTTGGTCCCTGCTTTAAAAATGCCTTGAGCCTTTGTGTTGCTCTCCACTAGGGACCAGTAGCTATAAATGGGTACTGAAATATGCAGGCTGTTGAGTGAAATATATTTTCACCTGAGCTGTATAAATATTTTAAAAGTGCATAATAACATGTGATGGTAATTCAAAGCCTGTGATAATATGGGAAAGAGAAATTGTGTTCATGTTTTATTATCACAAAGTCATCTGTGGACATTTTCTGGGGTTTTTTTTCTAATTTTTGGCTCTGTCCATACCTGGCCAGAAATAAATTGGACTAAGTTTCAGTGGTCTGCTTGGATCAAAATGTTAGAAAATATGCCATGTATGGAGCTCAGCAGAAATCTGATATAGGCAGTATCAGTAATTGGTGCATCACTTTAACTACAGAAGTCAGATATGAGGCAGGTTGCTGTATCCTGCTGGAGTCTTGATGGACCAACACCTTTTGGAAACAGCTAGTAATGAAGTCTAAAAGCTGTCAGTAAACTTGTTAATAGGGTCTTGTAATTGACAAGGTACCTCTGTACTTACTCTTCAAGTCATGTAGTTTCTGGATACTTAACATCCTCCAAATTACTCCAGCCACTGACTTGGGACAGAGAGCTGTTGGTAGCAGCCCAGCCCCTCTGCTGGTGTCAGCCCAGCCACAGGCAGGGGGGGTGATGTAGTAACCTGCCTGTCCCTGCACTGCATGCAGCCCTGCACCACTGTGCAGGATCAGGTTTGGGCTGCTTATGGAGCGTCCTCCTTATTTCACCTTGACTGGGATAGATTTCCCTTTTCTGGTATTTTTTAAAGGTTTTGTTGTTGTTTCTTAAGCAAATACTAAGATAACATTTCAGAATATGTCTTTCCATATTTACTAGTTCTGCAGCCCAGAATACTAGATGTGCATCTCTATTCCATAATTTTTAAAAGACAGTAGAAGGATGAGGAGTGTTTCCTAAGAACAAAGAACTAATGGAAAATAAAATCCCCATTTGTAAAAATCAATCTGCCTTGTAGCTTTAAACTTGTTACCATAATTAGGAAGAAATATATTTTACCTTTCTTAAATATCAGAAGCAGAGGTTGAATATGTTAATGCAGGGGTAGTGAAAAAGGTAAGCAGAGCTTCTGATACTTAAAATTTCATTTTCTCTTAATGAGGAAAATAAAAGTAATTTAAAAGGAAGTAAAAATAATAATATATTCTCCCAGTTGTTTTTGTGGCTGTTCCAATCCTTTTCAACTCAAAACAGAGAAAAATATAAAAGTTTGAAGTTTTGCCCGTTGCTTCAATAGAGTAAGCTAAACCAAAAAATCCAACAAGAATGCAAATTTTTTTCTAAACCTGTTTTAAATAATGCAGTTTTTAGAAACTGTAGAAATTATGTTTAAAAAAGAAAAAGTAAACAAACATACAGCACCACAGAAAAAGTTTGAAAGAGCCAGAATGAAATATTCTTGGTAGTTATCCCAGGTCAGTGTCATGAATTAAGTGGAAAGGAAAATCAGTAAGTGCATCAAAGGTCCTTTGGCAGGATCACGAGTCTGGAAGTCAGAGGTGACTTGATGTTACTTGTTGCAGGACCTTAAGAGCATAGGGATAAAGAACTTTTTCCCATATACAATGCTAGCATGCATGCACTGTTTTGCTGCCCACTCCCCCTCTTCCCCCTTGGGGTGGTGATTCCAGCAGGACAAAGGTGACCCTGCAAGGTTGTAGAGATGTTTGCCGTTGAAAACAATGTTGGGTGCTGACTCTGGCAGCCAGTACAAATTTGTTGTACCTGTGGTAGTGAAACAGCTACTGTTATTTTCATAATCTGCCTCTATGAAATGAAAGTAATGTGTTTTCATTTGGGTTTTTTCAATTCTGTGGTTCCAGAACTCAGTAAATACTTTGTAAGATGATTGCACAATTTTCCAGAGGAAGGAACCCAAATAGCTACATGGAAAGTTACCTGTTTTGCTGGAAATGTTCATAAGAAAGGCAGGGGCTAAGCATCAGAGCTGAGAGTCTGCAGATTGGTGTTTCACACCCCAGCAAAGCTTCTCAGGATCAACTGTAACTCAGACAGGCCCAGGCAACACAACTTAGGGCTGTGAACCTCGGTTTCTCTGGACACCAGTCTTATGCGGTCTTTGCTCCATGAGCCTCCATGAGGTAGTCCAGGAGATCATGATGGTCAAGTTTCTGTGCCTGCAGACTTTTTTACATCTGAGTCAGATGCATTAAGCACTTTGACATCACTTCTTCTTATGGTTCAGAGTAAAGAAGCAGAATGAGAAACCAGTTCACCTTGGGAAGGTGGTTAGAAACTGGGTTTAAACACAAGTAAGATGTCAAGGGAGTGGTGGGAAGAACATAGCCTTGCATGCTGGACTGTTGAGGTAAGCTGGCCACAGGACCTAAAAACAGGTTTCCACTTACTTAACTGAGTATATAAATGGAGTTGATTATCAGGCTTTAGCTGTGTAACTTGCCTCGACATTAGTGGGCATTGCGGGGCTAAAACTTTCAGCAATGTTGAACAGATTTAGAAAGTAGTCTCTTGGAGATGTTGAAAACACCACAGTTTTTTGCCTTTGTTCCTGAATTCTGTGATTATATGCCAAACTGGTCATAATAGAGGAGATCAATTTGATAATCTTGTGATTAATTTAAAAAAGATGCAATAACTGCAATAACTTCAGAAACACAAGCTAAATTGGAAAAATATGCAGAACTCCTACAACTCTTTTTTTTCACAGACCAGCAAAGCTCAGTTCTTTTTTTCTCAGCATAGCATGTTCCTCAGCATGATTTGAAATACATCTTAAATTTGTCATCTGGATTTGCTACATCTGCTACATCACCCTACTCAAGTATACTGACTACACACACAGAAATAGTGAACTGACATGTCAGAGAATGAAAGACTGTGTCTTGTGTTTGCATTGTCTGTATTGTTCATTGTGTTACATAGGTTCACTTATTTACATAGATTATTCTTGGAAGATGATACATTTACCTCACCTGGCATAGAAAAATGTTGTTGGGAAAATGACAAAAACAGTTTTGTGACCCCAGCACTCAGGTGTGTTTGCAAACACACTTTTTTTCGTGGCAATGCTCATCTCAGGAATTTCTGATCAATTTTTGTAAGGTATTTTGTTCAGTTAGATGGATGGGAAGGCAGTACTTTAACTGCATGGTTATAAAATATATTTTAAATATATTTTGGAAATCTTACAAACATCTAAGGGCCTTGGAGAAGAAGTCCAAATTCCAGCTTCGGCATGGTGGCATCATCTTGATGAACAATAATACAGCTTTAGGTAAATATTCTTTCTTGTGTCAGTAATGCAGTTTTGTTTGTGCCAGAGTGTAGGAGGTATGGCTCCTTGGCAGTTGTCACTACGTATCATCCAAACATCATTATCACAATTTTGCAATGTTTGAATCTTCTTTGGTCACTACAGAAGTTAATGAGCTGATTCAACTTTTTCTTAGGACTTCTTTTTTTAACCTGGAATTATTAAAATTGTGATGGAGATTAGCACGTTCTTAAGTGATGGTATTTTGAAACAAAATGCTCACAATAGCTCCAGTTCAGGGAAATCCTCGAAACAGGATGCTGCAGGAAACCGAATACTATTGCATCATATTCATGCTGAAGTGTTGCATGAGTTTAAAGCAAAATTTTCAGGTCCATAAGCTTCAATTGTGTTTATACTTTATATATGCAAAATAAATAATTAGTAATAGAATTGCTAATTCCCTGCTGTGTGATATGCTGCTACTTTTTTAATCATGTCTTCTGGACAGGAAGTTTATGTGCACCTGAATAAGAGACTTAAATGTGTGCCTGAATAAAATAGGTAATCTATGTTGATTCAGTGGGTATTACTGTTGGGAGTGCAGTAAAATACAGGAAAAATTAGCACCTCCATGACAACTGAGCTAGCTTATGGTCTACCCAACAGCAGTGTTCAGCTTGAAGCTGAAAGTGTACAGTAAAGTATAGGTGTCGTATTTAAGCAATTGAATACAACTTTCTGAACTTTTTAGGTTTTGGGAAGTTAACAGCTTCCTTTGAAAATGAAATCAGAAATAGCATATGGTGCTTGTACTGCTGTAGTACAAGTAGTAGTGTTGTAGAAATACCTCCAGGGTCATGCATGGGACTACATCACCATCTCATATCTCTCTTTCTGCCTCCTCCATCAATATCTCCTTTCTGTTGTAATGGGGGAGAAATTGATTGTAAATGTGTTTTCTTGACCCCCTATTCCATACATGTTAGCACCTAACCTTCTACAGTCTCATCTGTATTTACAGTAATTATATGCATAATGTAGCATATTATTGTCTGGACTTCCTGTTTAATCAGTACAGAGCTTCTTAAAAGTGCAGCTGAAAAGGGCAAACAAAATTAAAGCTTTATATACCAAAACAAGTTTGATTTTCTAAGCTCCCAGCATTCCAACGTACAGAGATTTGTTCCACCAAGTTTTGCGATGGCTTGCAGATGGGCAACGATTAATCAGAGAGCTGACTGTGAAGTAGTTTGCAATTAAACTGGAAAGCTCTGAAGCATGCTAATTGAATCAGAAAATTAGAGACACTGAACAATAATTGGCTATTTCTCATGCAGCAGGTGCCAGGCCATTCAGCTGTGGAACAAGGTATTTAAGGCACATTAGCACTAGGAAAAATATTTCTTGATATGGAACAGTCAGATTTTCTGCTCATTTTCACCATGGATGTCAAAACACACAACTGTGGTATCTAGAGTCCATAGTGATGTTACAAGAGTTTGAGCAGTGGGGTCATCATGAACCAACATTTATGCAGTGTCTTGAATCAGGCTGAGGTTAGGGTACATGTATAACTTCCTAGCCCTTGTGGACTAGTAAATTCCTCCTTTTTCTTTAGTAAAAAAAAAAAAAGGAAAAAGTATACAGAGGACAAGGCTTTTAATGGCAGTAGTCAAGGTTGTAGGCTAACAGCCACTTCCAGACTCCAGGGAGATCACCTTCTCCCTAAGATGAAGTGATGTTTGCTTATCTACTACCATGTCATTTGGGATCTTCCCTTGGAAAAATAATGGATGGACACTAGCATGTTTTCACTACACCATTCTTCTTCTCAGTCTTTACTGGGGGAAAAAATTACCTTTTTTTCTGTTTGCCACTTACAAGTGTGGAGATAAGTGGAGTGTGGATTATTGAGAATCTGTGAATTGCTTTAATGAAGCACCTTCACTTTTGTTTCATTTTTCTGCAGATTTAAAAAATTGAATGTTTCTAGTTAAATATTAGTTGAGGGCATCAACCATATAAATCTAATACTGCTGTGAGCTTAAGAGATGCATAACACCAATTCATATCATGTCTCAGCATGAGTTTATATCTTCTAATTAGTACCACCATTTTATTGAGAGCACATGCAATGAAAGTTTGTTTGCCATGCCAACAGGGACTGAAGCACATACAGTAGTTTTGCTATAGTAGAATGATGGTGCAGTACGAGCACAAACGACTTATAGCCTGAGCAGTAGGTAACCAAAAAAGAGTGGGATTTAATAAATGAAATGGTGAAGAGTTTTTACAGAGATATAACCATTTTCAAATTAGACTGGGTAGGGCTCATGATTTCTTTCATCTCAACTAATTAGAGCTTCGTATGCTTATTAGTGAATAAAAAAGAAAGTATTAAAATACAGATGTACTGCATCATATTACTATGGTATCAAGAAGCAGGATATTACAATATTCAAATGCTAATCATATAACTTAGTAGATGACTGCAGAAAGTCGTGTATTTGAACTGAGACATAAATTATAAATTGTAAACAGTGCATAGGGGATATGTTATAACTGTGTCTCATTTAAATTAAGGCAGAAAGTTTTCTCTGAAGCAGATTATGTGCCTTCATTAAGTTTTAAAGTATCTTCTATAATGTTTTATTAAGATCACTTGGCACAGTGTTTCCCAAACTGGATGTTAGCAATATGTACTGGTGGAAATGGCCACAGTGGTAGAGGTGGCTCAGGTGCATTGCTGCACTCGACAGCTTTTGACAGCACACTTCCTAGCCAAGTGCTAGTGCACATACACCGGTGTTTTTTCCACGTAATGCTCCTCCTCAAAAGTCCTCATGCCTTTGCTCTGTGTACTTGAAAGCAACTCTAAAACATTTACATGATCAATGTTTGTTGCTGGAGGGATAAAGTTTGCTCTTGCATGGACAAGTGAGAACATATTGATCATTTTATTCTATCTGCTATTTCTAAATTCAATATACCTCTGGAGTCAATAAGTGAGATCGAGAGCATATTCTTTCTTTGTCTGCCTGCTTGTAGCTTGTTCTCAAGATCCAAGATGCATTTTTGATTAATCACAAATGCTCCGAGGTCATGGCAAGCAAATGTGTTTGTGGAATGTCAGGCTGATGCTGTCAGATAAATGTCTTAAGCATAGCCAGGGTTCGTGCCCCAGCTTTAGGCTGTGCCGAACGTCTCCCCTTGTTGATAACAGCTACACTGGCGGCGACTGAGCTGTTTGTTCACTGAAAGGGCTGACCTTGCCACATGAGGCTGGAGTCAGGTGAAAAAGCACCACCCATGTTTTAATCGAAACTATAAAAATATTCACTTTGTGCATTTTACCTATCTTGAATGCAAATGAAATCTTCATTCCCTCTTCTTGCACTGGGGTCTGTCTGCTTAGCTTCTCCAGTGTCTACCTAGCCACCTGGTCCCATGGCTGCAAGCCTCCTTTGATAAACTCTGCGTCTTCAGAAAATTTCTGACAAGGTATTTTTGCACAGAGCCCATACAGGAAAGAAACTGTGACTGCAAAACTAAAGATTTATAGGGACAGTTCACCTTTTGATTCCTGGCTTCTCCCATAATCTCAAGGTGGTGGCCTAGAGAGGGTAGTGTATGATTAGTGGTGCCTCCCCTCATCCATGGCAGGTTTTATCTTCACCTTTTGTTTTTCCATGGTGGTTGGTCCACTGTAACTAGTTGTGAGCCACAGACAGGAACAGCAATGTGATTGCAAAGCCAGCGTGCGAGATACATGAAGGAAGCCTGTTTGTAGCACAGAAGGCAAAATGATGGATCATATGGTGGTGCATAAATAAGTGAAAACTCACAGGACTATGTGGGGGCATTTGTTATAAACCACCTCAAGCCAGTGCTTTTGCTCCCTCCCATTTCCCCAAAAACATGTTTGTTCTTTGCTCCAAAGATTATGTTCCACTTTCCTCTCAAGTTCATACTATCATGGGTAAATCATCAGGGCTAATTAGACACAACAATGCTGCAAAAAGTTTTTTAAAAAAAAGATGCAATGCATCTGTCATGAACTCCCACCAGACTTCTTGGAAATGAGGTATTTTTAATATTTTATGCTGAACACAAAATATCTTGAGGAAATGGTTTTATATTCTGTACCAAAACAAAACCTTCAATGTCAAACAAGTAATACTGCCTAAGAAGCCCTTTAGATGCCAATATTTCAAATTGCTTCATTCCTAAAATATAAATTTCATTTTAATAAAATGTACTCTGTATGGAAAAAAAATTGCAGGGAAAAATAAAGAAAGTGGAATGTATATTGGGATTTATTTGAAGCCTGGAGTGCACTCTGATGCAGGAACAGACATTAATGTTTTTACTGCTGGTCTTACAAACAGATTTTTTTAATGAGATGCTTTCAGCTAACATCTAAATAAAAATAATTGCAAATATTTTTTTCTTTGAACTAATTTTAAATAAATTGCTGTCTGATTTTTTCCCACAAATAACTTTGTCTTCTTTAAAACAATATTTAACATAGAGGTTTAAATCCTGTTCTCTGTGGTCTCTAATAAGTTATTAATAGTTAAATGTTTGTGTTTTGCATAATTTGTCTATACAGGAGGGAGAGATTATGCATGTGAGAGACACAGATTTGAATACTTTGAATGGCTAAAAGTTGAGCAAATCCCTATTTCATGTTTATTCTTGGTGGCAGGTCAGAGATTAATAAAATAAAATTATTAATAAAATCAATAAAAACACCTGAGTGACAGGAAAATGCAGTTAATCAAATCCATGAATCCCAATAAAATTCCAAGTCATTCATCTAAATACTTAGCCTGAGATATTTTCTTTAAATAAATCAGTAATCCTTATTAAAAAGAGAAACATATCCTGCTTGGCACATCTGCAAGTATTTCTATATGATGACCTTGTTATTCCTGACATGCAAAAATGTATCTCTTTTCCAAGATGGGGTTTGCATACACCAGTTCTGCAGCTTTTTTTACCTGGGACAGCTGCTACCTGCAGTTGGTCCCCATGTGTGTTTTCAGGTCCACTACTCTCCTGTACTTCTTAGGAATTGCAGGACCATCACTGTGTACACCATCCCTGTGTGAGGAGGGGTCTCAGCAGTAGATTCAGCATGTGCAGAGGCCTGTGCATGCTGCAAAAGTGAACCTGAGCAGATCATGATAGCTGCAGTGATACGGGAGCACTTTACACTGTCCAAATCGTGTGGCCATTTATGTCAGCTCTGAGGGGAAAAAAATGCATGTAAAGAATTTGTATCTTCTTGTTGGTATGCTATTTTTATATATGTGACTATCCTCAGCTCAGCTGGAAAGGCAGAGTAGAAAAGGTGGACAAAGAAATAAAGTTATGAACAGAAGTTATCCAAGAAACAACAGAAATCTTTTGTCAGCAAATTTATCAGTACAGTTGCACTAAAGGTCTCCTGCAAACATTTTGTTGACCCAGGTACTGCCTCAAGTTATTCCTTACAGAGAATGTAGCATATTTAATGTTTGGATTAACTCATCCAAGTTACGAATTGCATTCTGCTTGGTTTGTTTATTAGTCGTGTCCTATTTCTTTCTGGCTTGTAAATTGTTTAACTGAGCTGCTGAATCAGACCATAGCCAGCTAAGAGTAGCATAGATGTTAAAATGTAAGTGGTTTAGGCAGTCATATCCCACAAGTAAGTTTGTCTCTGGTGGAAGCAGATTTCTTCAGCTTCCGAGGATAGCTCAGAAGCCCTTTTGTCTGTGTATTTAGGATTTGTCCAAGGAGCAGTTGTGTTAATGAGCTGAGTTCTGCCTGAAGGATATGCTTGGGAGCTCTAGGCAGGGTGCTTCCAAGGTCCTCTGGCTTCTCCCAGACTTGTTCAGAAAGTATGTTATTACTTCTACATTTAAATATATTTTTATTTGAGGGTTGTGTGATTAAGGAAGTTGCTAAGTTTCACTGACAGCATTCGCCCGCTCTTTTAACAGTGTTAGTTTGGCCATCTCATTGCAAACCAAGTTAGTTCAGTCCACTGCTGGATTTTAATGAGACATTAAGAGAAAGTAAGACCAAATCACTTGTAGTCAGAATATGGCCTTAGTGTATTCTACATGGGAATGAGTATTTGTGAATTATCCCCTCAGCATGGGCAATAGATATTTGCTATATCTGAACTCTGTGAGAAAGGTTGGCCATCTTCTAGCTACAAAAGAAACTTAATAAAGATAATGAGGGAACTTGGAAAGTGTACCACATCACTGTGGTCCAGCATCACAGGTAAACATCAGTGAAATCAGATTTGCAATGGAGGTGTCTGATTTGTTTAGCATAAATGTAAGGGACATACCTCTCTCTTCCTGAAGAGGATCTGGCCTCTCTGAGACAGACTCTGCTTTTCTGCAAAAGGGGAAACAGCAAGGTACACCATCCCTTCAACTAGTCAAGGCAAGTGAAGGCAAAACAGGAATATACATTCAAAGGATGGAAATACAAACCCTTAAGGTTGTGTGCCTGGAAAGGGGCACAGTACCTTTACCTCTGAATGTGCATGCCAAGAAGACCTGTCAGTATTTAATCTGTCCTGACTGTGAAAACAAAATGTCAGCCTCCTTTCTTGATTCTGTTGTCCATCTTTGCTGGGTACAAGTTCAGAGCTTCTGTAGCTGCCTGCAAAAGGCATTTCTGGACAGGAACAACAAAATGGGGTAGGCCACCAAAACAGGTGTCCACAGTGATGTGTTGATGGTGAAAAGCTAGTGACTGTGTTTTTTTATCAGTTTTCAGCTGGTCTTGTTAAGGGAAGCCACTGACTATTAGGCAGGGCTTCATGATGCCTGGGCCAACTTGGTAGTAGTACATGCACTGGGTCTGCCCTGACCTTCACACAGCCCTTTTAACATATTTGTCTGCATGGTTACTTCTCTGAAAACTGGTAGCTGTAGGCTCTGTAAGCACTGTAATCTGAAATCTGGAAAACAAGAAAGCCACAAAACACCGTTGCATGGTGTGACAAAAGGACCGGTTTATCAAAAGGACCAGCAGCCTAATTATGCTCATTCTTTGCAGGCATTTCAGCATTTATTGAGGAACTTGAAGGAAGTTCATCAAGTGGATCTGCTGAAGTTTATGGAAAAAGATTGCTGAAGTAAACACTTAGCGAACTGTCACTAGGGTGAGCTGACTGCAGGCAGGAGTGAGTTTGAAATGAGATTGGACAGGAGATAGGAAGCTAACATATGTCTGAGTTAGTAAATAAACAAAAGTGCCTGAGAACAGCCCTCGTGGCCACCTCTACTTTTGTGCTCCTCACAAAATGGCTGGTGCACCTGAGCCCATGCCCAAGGGATGCTCTTTACACGCAGTTGTGGAGTGAGGATTTCCCCAGGTCTGTTCTCCAGAAGCAGCTGGATGCTATCATGCTGTTTTGGGGCTGGGGAGAGTTTAGTTTGAGGACAGGCACAGATCATTCGATGCCAGCTGGATTTAGTGTCAACAATGTTCTTCCTTGTGTTAAATTTATCAGTATAAATGAAGTATCTAAACTCTGAAAGTAAAAAAAAAAAAAAATTCCTTATGTGAGACATGATCAAGAAAGCAGAACTGAAGGAAGAACCAAATAGAAGAGTGCATGGTCAAAGCTCTAAAATATGAGGAAAGGTCTTAATAGTCACACTCAGGAGGAGTATATAGGTATATAGTCACTATCTAGTCACAGTGAGCATGGGCATCAGTGCTGGCTTTAACAAATCAGGTGAGAATGGTGTTAGGGGTGTTAACACAGGATTTACACAACAATGGCAGACAAAGTGAGCCAAGTTTAAATAACATAAAATAGAGAGAATGAGATTTCATGTTAGTGAAAAGACCCTGCATTTTATATTGGATTTTTACCTTTGTTTTCAGTGACAATTGAGGACATATATTTAGCAACATAAATGCAACTCTTTCAAAGATGAATTTCTTACTATGCTTATGTAAATTTTACAAGTTGATTAAGTCTTTGTAGTTGTGTTTTGGCTTATAGCAACATCTTTATCAGCAGCATAATTCATACTGTAGCAGTTAGTATGACACTAGAGAGAAGTAACACTTTATTTCTTAGAACTAATTGGCTTCACTATGTAATTCAAAACTCATTGGCACCTAGTCAATTCGGGCTCACAGAAAATGCACCATGCTAATAAACTCAGATCTGATATCAGCTGTATTGCCATTAAATTTAAATGAATGCATATCAACCCATATAATTTTAAAACTGTATATCACAATGTAAATGCTAGAAAGATGGGATTTAGTAGTGAGGCCTGTTTTGTCCATCAGGGACATGGCTATCTTATGGAAATTCTTTTGGAAATGTGAAATCAGTTTCTTGAACCATATCTGTATTCTCACACATTTTAAGAAGGAAAGAAGTATGCTATAAGTTTCCTTACAAATGAATATGGTTTTGGTAAGTGTTAAACAAAAGACAGGCTGGTAACAACAAAGAAAGGTGGAATTGTAAAAACCAGGAAATTTACTCGGGGTTAAAAGAAGAAAAAGATTAAGCTTTATTTTACGTGTCAGGTTTAGAGAAGGCAAAATATGGCATGAGTAACTGTAGTAATTTTTTTTTTTTAAATAGCTGTATATTACATGTTTGTTTGGTGCCTACAGTTATTAAGAGTTGCTTGGATGATGGGCAGTGATGGGAGTTTCATCCCTACCTTTCTAATGTGTTCTGGCCCCTCCAAGCAAATGTTAGCACAAGTGACAGAAAAGGAGACAAGAGAGTGATCGATGGGGCTTAGGGAAATAGCATCAATGATAGGGTGGAAAAAGACCAGAGAAAGGAAAATATGTCTTTCTGAACTCGACTGCAAGCAAGAGTCACTGCCTCCAGAAAGCCTTCCTCAGGAATCTATCAGTGGAGGGACCTAATCTGTTCATGCTGAGAAGGAAGCATTGTAGTGCTGGGTCACCAAACTTCTGACATTTAATTCAAGATTTTCACTAATGGCAGTCTGGATCATCCTTTCCATTTTAAGAATGCAGAGAAAAACCTCTGCAATAGCAGAGTGGATGTTACAGTGCACACAAACTTAAGTTTTCAGAAGTAGGCATGTAAAAAATGCCAAATCTAGCAATAAAACATCTGTCTTTGTTTTATGGCACTATGATGCTTTTGGTGGTTTAAACTACAGAAATGCCTTTGAGATCTTGACTATTCAACACCACTGTGCTGTACTGTGCTTCACTGCTTTTCACTGTGGGAAAGAGAGTATGAGTGGTGCCTATGGACCCATAAAAGTCTCTCTTCATAATGAGATATAAGCTGAAGGCAAACACTGCTCTATCTTTACAGATGACTTTCACACTGGAATGTTTTAGGCTAATTTTCATCACAAATAAAGTTCATGGATTATTTTACCAGTGCTATGACATACCCATGTCCAGTGTCTTGCAAGCCCAAAACAATCTGTGTACCTTTTCAAAAGGCAGCTGCTGGGAAGTGGAAATGAGACCTGAGGCATTGCAAGATCTGTACCTTATTAAAATGTAGGCTGAATTCCTTACAGATACCCACTCAGATATCTTGTATAATCTTCTATCGGGATTGTATCTTGGCTTCAGTTTGTATGACATTGCATGTTTTGAATAGGACAAAGGCTCACTGCTGTCAGTCCTGTTTCAAGCCCAGTATTTATCTGCTTCTTTGTGGATACCATTTTTTATCTGGTGTCCAGAAGAGCATACCTCTGTCAACACACCATTTCCCAATACATTGCTCTTTGGCTTGCATGATTTCTGGAGAGACAAGCTCAGACCTGGATGCTTTTCCTCGCTGTGGTAGAGAAAAGGGAGGTCTCTGGTGCCTGCTCTGACAAGAAAGTTGATTCATGTGTAAATTACCAGTTGCCCTTTATTTGCTTGGTCCATGGAGACACACACAGGCTCAGTGGGTCAGAGCTTAGTGTGTGCCGGTTTCTCCCATGGCCATGATGATAGGGTTAGGGTTGTTGTCAAAGATTATCAGATAGGCTCTGATGTCTTATCATTATTTACTTGCAGGGTAATACATAAAAATAAAATTTGGCACATAGAAGCCTGTTACAGCATTTCAGCCACGTGTGCATTTTCAGGTGCACGATGTCATCACCATTGGCTTTCAATATCAGGAGTTCTGCACATCTGTCTTTATACTGAAATGCTTTGCTTTAAATACCTCTTATACATAGAGAGGGAGCATGCCCCAGTCTTCTTCAGTCCTCTACAGGAAAAAAAAACAAAAAAAGAAGTATTATCTGAGCAAAATCACTTCTAAAATCATATATAAAAAAAGTAACAGAGGGAAGTTTGCAGTAATTTTGAACTGAAGCCCCTTTAGTGTGTGATTTTGCATGCTTGTAATTCCCAGTCACGGCATTGAACAGCTCTCAAATACTTGCAACACCCCGTGTTGTGTCTCATTTAATAACATAGTTATAATATATTTGTCTACTTTACAACTGTATTTGTATTGGCATATAAAGTGTGCAGCAGCTGGGAGCTGTGTGGGGGTGGCAGAAAGTTATTTGATCTACAAAATCAGTTACTTGTCACTCCGTTGCCTTTCACTGAAGCATAATAAAGAATCATTATGGGCCTATTAGGCAGTGCTGATGTAAATGCATTTTATGTGCCATTTTCAGATCAACAGTTAACCACACAAAAGTAAAGTTGTTAAGTACATCCTTCTTTGTTTAAGAAGGCAAATCATAAATCAGGCAGAATATTAAGCTTATGAAATTTAAATTTGAGACCCCAAGGGTTTTATCTATTAGGTCAGCTTCAGATTAGGCATCAGGCCTATCCTTCGCTTCAATAGCAAGTAGACAAAGTCATCTGTGCTAGCTTTCTACTTTTGTGACAGTGTTATGAATGCCTCTTAAAAGGTTTTTGTGGGGAGAAAAAAGCAAACGTTTTAATATATTTGAAAAAAGCTAGAAATTAAATGTCTCAGACTGGATTAGGAGAGTGAGGATTTAACTTGTTGCACATGCATTTTATATCTCCCATGAGAATTCTTTTCTTCTTCATTGTTATTAATGATATCCCATTTTTGTGTATAATATTGATGCTACTGGAATCACTTAACGGCTTTATTTGCCAGACAGAACCTGTCTGAAAAAAGAAAGTTATTAATGCTAATATTTTGAAATTCTCCTCACATCCCTTGTTACTCTTTTAGTTACTGAAATTACAATTTGAAAATCCCCACATTTTCAGAATCTGAGTTTCATCTTGATCTTATTGGTGAAGTTTGCAGCAAATGTTTTCAAAGCCATCTGTACAACAGTGCACTTTTTGGCTCCTTTTATGGACTACCAAGGTCAGGGGTAAAAAGGAAATACGGAATATGGTAAAAAGCCATAGTTCACAATCTCGTTTTGCCTTCTTCTGCACAAGTTCTCCAGTTCATTTTATTGGTCCATCTGGACATCTCCAGTACCTGCTGCAGGTTTAGTGGTAAAACACAAGAAAGAATGTTGTACATACTAGCATGTGTACGGTATCTGGGAAAGGAAAGGTTTGGTAACTTGGTTCAAAAGCTTAGCTGATAATACCCAAAATGGGCTGCTATGAGCAAATGACAGGTAAGTAGTAGTTCATGTGGAGTGTTTGGCACTAGGAGACAGCAGGTAATGGAGATAGCAGTGAAGGCTACAGTTTGAATAAGTCCTGATTTAATTGGATAGATAAAAGCTGCAAGCCTACGTAGATGTATAGTATCCTTAGTTCTAGTGTGATGCAGCCTTATCAGTATAAAAACATATTTTCTGAAAGGTATGTTGGTAACCCAGTCTCAAAAAGACTTAGGAGAGTTAGTGGAATGAATTTTTTTTCAGTAATATCAACGTGTTTGTATAGTAACAGAACTGAAATATTTGGCAGTTCTGTAAGTATACAAATATGCTTCATATATGTAAGTATGGAGCATAGTACACAAATACAGCATTTCCTTATTATAAGCAGCAACATTCTGTGGCAAATTTCCTAAGAATATATTTTATACATCTGTGAGGATATTTACGAGATATAATTATACAACAAAAATATTTGAAGGTAGTGAACAGATTTGTTTATACACATAGTCTTACTTACCAGGATAGCTGATCACAAATGTGGAATTCTTGCTTACATTGTGCCATTAGCATGTGTTCTTATGCATACAGAACTATACCTAACAACAAAGAGCAAATATCAGTGCTACAACTCAGTCTACAGCATACATGTAGGGCACTGTCTGTTAAAACTCCGTGAATAAATGCTGTAGCACAATTGGCCAGGTGTGTTTTGAGGGAGAGCACGGCATTGTCTTTATCTTGTGAAGCCAAGTCATGTGCTTGATGTAAAGCTTAAGATGAGGCAGATTTTCATGTGCTTGGTGTTCATTTGTGCCTGAGAACTGCATACTCAAGGCCTGGTTTGTGTTCACCAGTGTTGTGATTTATGAACACAAATCAGTTAATATGCTACAAATTATGTATGCACTTAAACTGAATGACATTTGAAAACTTGCATGCTATTTGCATGATATCTGATCTTACTGCATTAGGTCCTGCAACCCAGAAACAAGCAAGGAAGGTCATGGGATGATGTGACTTCCAGCAACATTCCCCGTTGAGTATGGGATGATTGCAAAGAAGAAAACTGGCTTCACAGCATTTTATGCTTTCTGTCACATATCATTAATTGATGGCAAACAACTCTTGTGCGGCCACACACTTCTAAGCAACCTTATCTCACCTTCATGCAACTTAACAGCACAAAGAAAGTTTTGTTATTTGTTATTGTTTAGGGCAGGCACAAAAGCAACAACAAAAACAAAGTCATAAAGTCAGTATAACAGTAATTCTTATAGCTGTATATATCACTGTTTTCTGGATTACTTTGCAAATAATAAATCAAATTCTTCCTCAAGGTGACATGTCAGTAATTTCATTTGATTTGATTAGCTTTATATGAAGGATGTTGGTACATTTCTGTATGAATCTTTGATAGCTCAGCATGCGACCTTAACACATAGAATGTCCCTTTGTGACAGTGTGGCACACTGAAGTAATGTTAGCTACTTACATCTATAAAATCATGGGGATTCTGGTTGGGGTATGACTCAGCAAGCTTGACTTTGGCTGTTCCTCCTGAAAGAATCTGAGACATGTAGTAGCTGTTCAGGAATTTTGGTGGGTTTATATCTTGATATCATAAAAGAAAACAGATGAGTCTGAAGGGGAACGTCTGCACCATGCAATAACATGACCCATAACTTCAAGCTTCCAGGTGATGGAGTCAAATCTCAAGTGATCCATAGGACATTTAGTCCCTAGAATTGTAAACCACGTCGTGTGTAAGACAAAAAGCACTGATTTTAAGCACTGCTATGTGCTGTGTTTTTTTGTTGATGACGCTTTGTGAAAGTGCCAGGTTTTCATCATTTTATAGTTAAAGCTTGTTACAAATCATAACTCAAACATTCCTCCTAGCAAAAGTGCCACAGCAGAAATTCATGCTGCTGCTTGCACAATGATCCATCTTTATTTTCTTTGAAAAGGCTTGAAGGGGGCCTGTATGGATTGCAAAGCTAGCAATTTTATGAAAAGACTTTTTTCCCCCAGGTATTTATCTTTAAAAAGTGAAAAGTTAAATTCTTTTAGTCTTGTTTTTATTCTGGCTTCAGATTCTTCACTGTCTTATTCCCATTCTTTATGCACATTAACTAAAGATGGTCTTATATTAGTATATGTATCATGAGCCCTTTAAAGAAAACTCACCTACCTGCCTACTTCCCAAGAAGCCTGCCAATTAGTCTTCTACAGTTAATGACATCACTTCAGTTTTGGAGGTAGATATTTTGAAGAGGAAGAACTTGAAAAACCCAAAAACATTAGTAAAGCCCAGTAACTATTGTTCAGCAAACTAATTCATGTCTTATGCACATTCCACATTTCATAATGGGTTAGCTGCTGAGTTTCTCACTTTAGAGAGTTACACAGATGGGATATTGCTATTTTAAGGAAGAAATGTTTGTGCTAGTGGCCAGTTTGTATTCAAGAGAAAGGGAATAGAAGAGTTCTTGTCCTGAAAATCTGACTAGTAATTGGAAAGTTTTAACCAAATAATTGAGAAAATTATGCACACGAGAGCACTGACTGCTAGGGCATCTGCACGTAGGTGCTGTTAGAAGGGACAGCATTTTACTTCCCTGTTGTGTCAGGAAATTTAAAACATACTGGTAAGTGCATGGGTTAAGAGTCTGCTGGAATAAATCAAGGTGTTATAAAATTATGCCTTTTCAGAGCCACTGATAAGTGGGATTTTTGCATTAGCAGTTTCTGTAGTACTGCACAGAACCAAGGTAGAGCATCCTGTGGTGCTAAGCAAAAAATCCTGCTGAGAGTATGTATAGCAACACCTGTCACTGCCAAGGATGGATGGATGTTGTGATGTGGCACTAGTAAACAGAGCAACAAACGATAGTTGGTAAAAGATACTGGGTCATAAAACATGAATAAGAGTGTGCAACATGTGTAGTGTTATTAAAATGGTAACATGTTGCATGAGCAGTGTAATTGCCATAAATATACTACTGAACGTGAATGTTTATAGGGTGATTTCCTCTTTGGGCATATTAATGCTTTCATAATTTTCCTGGCTTGTTACATATTTCATATGAGTATTAGGTATCTGCTTTTGAAAAGAAGCCTTCTATGACTTGACTGGACTCAGCAGATTTGCTGTATTTGAAATTGATCAATTAGATCGGTTGGGGGGGTAATTGATTCTGCTTGCTGCAGAGCAGCCTGTGGCTCAGTCATCATTCCTTTTTATCATATTCAAAGAAAACTGTCATATTAGCACAGAAATGTATGTGCTAGCAGCTGATGCAAGAAAAAGAAACC
Organism: Ammospiza nelsoni; assembly: GCF_027579445.1. Lineage (NCBI taxonomy): Eukaryota > Metazoa > Chordata > Aves > Passeriformes > Passerellidae > Ammospiza > Ammospiza nelsoni. The sequence goes on along the minus strand of NC_080669.1, from coordinate 69,722,922 downwards.
ACTCATGGCTGTCATTCCAAAATAAGTAACTCATATATGTTGTAGAATCATATATCATATAAAGTTAAAATTTGGATGCTGGTTCTTTCCTATAAGATACTTATTAAAACTGCCATTGGTGATACTAAATCTGCCATTTATGATCATTTGCATGATTCTTCATACAGATTTTTCATTTATTCATTTTCCTTATCACTGTTCTGATAAACAAATGTCAAAAAAAAAAAGTAACTGTTATCTAAAGCCACAGAAGCAAACTGCAGGGATAAGTCTAAAAATGCATATGATGTGATTACAGAGTAATATTGCTTTTAGTGACCAGCCATCCTTACCTCAAACAATGTATGAAGTATTTAAATTTTTTATTGACTTATGTTAAAGTGAAAGACCAGCTGAAGCTCATGTTAGAGCATGAACAAGATACAAACATTTTGTGCTTGATACTTTTGTACTCCTACCTGTGTTGTATCCTTCAAAACCACTTTGTCCCCTGCAGTGACTGCAGCTCTGCAGATCCTTTCTTTTACCACTAGATTTGCAGTACCACAGACCAAGCCAACCTGTGATATCCCGTGGAATTGCCACATTCAGCCTATCACCAGTGTTACTCAGCTCCTCTGCTAGTTTAGATGCTAATGCATCTGAGATTTTTGGTGGACTGTGCATCACCCTAAAAAAAAGTTGTGGGTAGGCTTGCAAAGTAATTATTTTGTCTTAAACAAGGTTTATTTGGAATGGGTAGGAAAACAGAATAACAGACTGCTGTGAAACAAAAGTCACCTCACTTATATGTTCGCAGGAAGGGATCCTGTTGGATCACACAGTGTCATTAAAGGACTGATGATTTCTACAAATTGCTCTCAGTTATCATCCCAGAAAATAATGAAATAATAGAAACATGAAGCTTTCAGTTGCCTTGTTGTGTGGCTTTCAGTTTCCTTCTTGTGTACCTCATCTATTTTTTCATAACAAACCATTGTTTCTGTATTACCTCTTATATGTGATCGCAACTACATGATGCAACTACATACTCAGGTTAAAATAGCAGTTACTGTGAGGTAGATGTATAAGAATGACCATTAGGGGAAGCTTTACTCTTCTTTGACTGCTGGGAATTTAGGTAACCTGGGAACTTTGAATGTATGAGAAAGAGTCATGTCTTTCCACCAGTAGAGATTAGAGAGTCAGTTCAGCTGTGAGCTGCTTGCAGTGAGATTCGTGTCTATAGATGCTCAAAAAATCCTCCTTGGAGCCTGAGGCTCTGTAAAGTTTTTTTCTGTTAATGAGATTAATTCCTTATTGATACTTTAAAAAATAACCATTAATCTTTAAATACCTAGGGGTTTTTATCCAAACACAACTTCTTACACTGCCCATGTAATAGCCAATATACATTTCAAAGCAGTGTATTACAGGGGTTTCCCATATTCAAATTGTGTTACATTCTCCTTCATTTACTCATTGTACTGCATTGAAATGAAGTTATTTCACGTTTTGTTGCAAAAGCCTCATCTGTTTGGACCAGTTCTCTCTACTCCCAGGCAATAGCTGCAGGTCAACAGAGGTGTCTGGTAGAGAAATGCACAAGTGATGCTCAAGGGCAGCATAACACTCTCTGCAAGGTCAGCACAAGCTGTACCAGAGCAGCGCCAGTAAGCACCATCCCCCATCAGTTTTGTGTGAACCATTTTGACATTGACTAAACTGAATGTCCTTAACTTGTCCCTTCAGCGTGCATGCTTCAAATATTCTCCTAATATAGTTTTCTGTGTGTAATTTGTTTTCTTCAACCACAATAAGACTAAGAAAGGCAATTTTATCATGTGATGTTCTATGTCTGCATGTCATTGCAGAGGTGGAGATTTCAGACATGGAGTTTGAGCTCAGAGGCACGGGATGGTGAAGCAAGATAAAGGTGCTGAGAGTATTAGTGCAGTAGATTGTTACCTTCTCTGTAACCCACAGCCGAGGCAGAATGAAACATTGGCAGGTTTGTCTTTGCCTAGAGAGACTGAGTCTCCCATAAGGCAGCTCCTACCTAGTTTGGAGAGTCATGAGAGTCATGTGCCACTGTGCCTCTCCTCCCCTCCATGTCTCACCTGTCCCTGCTGTGTCCAGACTGTCTGCTGTTCCTCTGGTCTGCCTCCGAACCTCTTTTTGCTGCCAGTTCCCTGCTTTTCAAGGTCTTTCCTTCTCCTGCAGAGGTGTTTCCTTCACCTTCCTTGGTGTTCCTATGCCACTTCTTTGATCTTTTTACAGTCAGCCTCATGTCTTGATTCACTCACCCTGCTCCCCAGGGACTAGATCTCCTCTCTATTTACATTAGGCTGCTTTTTTCCCCTTTTCCCCTTGTTCTGCCTGCATTTGGAGCCCAAGACAGAGTGCTGTCTGCACTTGGTTCCTGTGCCTGATGCCACATTAGAGTGCAACATCTGGGAGCAGCAGTGGCAAAAAAAATGTCTGGCTTAGCCCTGTAGACTCTGGGCAAACAGCATCTTCAGAGGAATCTTTGGCCACTTAGACTTGCAGATTCTGGGGACTCTGTGCTGAGCATATGCTAATGAGTTTTTACAAAGGCTTGTGACTAGGCAAAAAGCTGGCTGTTTTTTCATGGGAATTGCAAAAGGACACCAGGGGTCTTACCTTCCAGATTTCAAACTGTGAAGAATAGAGACAGAGGAGCTACTCAGCAAAATTCTTGTAAGACCTTTTTTTTATTTTTTTGTTTGTTTCGTTTTTTTATTCCTCCCAGCAGGGTCAAAATATGTTTTCCCTCAGTCTTATTTCCTGAAGTGCCTAAATCCTCTCACTTAAAATGTAAGAAAATAATAATAATCAGCCTAAGGCAGAGATGGAGCCTCGAAATTTTCATCCCAAATACCTAACTTGGCAAAATATATAAACAACTGAAAACAAGCTCTTATAAAGGGAATTATTGAGATCCCAAACTACAGAGGATTTGCTTGCTTATACACAAAAGGCATATAAGAATTCCTCTGTGATCCATTTGGGATACGAAACTCAATTAAAAAGACTCCGCTTTTCATATTTCAGAAATCCACCTTAAGTAATGGGTGTCGTAAGGAAACATTTGATTTCAGCACTTCTCGGGCCATACCAAAGCTGTTGCAACCAGTTGATTTGTTAAGTATGTCACAGATTTATTTTATCAGTTTTCTTGTGGGATTTTGTGGGGTTTTTACTGAATCTCTTTTGTTGTGAAACATAATTTAAGTACTTACATGCACTTTAGAAGTACAGCCCAGTCAGCATTGTACAAGTTGAGCAGTAGGATTCCTTTTAATGCACATCTTTAGTATCTCCTGGGCAGAAAATATGAAAATGATAGATGAGGTTATTCTTAATTTAGACCAGTAGCAAACTTGTTTCCTACCAGCATCCTTGGTCCTAGGCTTACAGGGCAAATCCTGATGCTTCCACCTCTTGCCATGGTAGTAGATGAGATGTGGTGTTTCTACCACAAGTGGATTTACATGCCCCATTTCTCTTGCTGTGAAAGAGCAGGAGCACCTTGTCAGTGTGCAGCATGGGGCATGGTGTCCTTCACGCCAAAGCTCTGTGAAGGCTTCTGCAGCTGCAGAAGGCAATGCCTTGGTGAGCAGGCTTTGCTGTTCCTCGTGCAGCTGCAGAGGAGCTGCTGTTGCAGTCCAGTTTTGCTAAAGACATTGTGGCATGGAAGCAGGTTTGCCTTGGGGTGTGAGTTCTTTGCAGTAAGAAGCAGCAAATCGTTTTGACCACACCCATTGTTCCCATTGCAGATGCCGAGATGCATGGCACAAAGTTTCCTGTGCCTGGCTGCTGCTTTCCCCAGCTTCGCAAAGGAAAGCAAACCCCACATTTACAGTGCTGTGTCCCCTCAGCAGTCCTTCCTCAAAGGAAGTCTTGTAGGCTTTGAGTGTGTGTCTGAATGCAGATCTGGAAAAACAATTCTGGTACCTGTGAGAATGTGGAATATTTGCACTGTAAAACTTCATTTGGAAAGTAACAATCATGGCTGCAGAGACACTGATGTGAAGTGCTTGTCATTCTGGAACTGTAAAACAAGATAAAACTTGTGGGAATGTTGTTGACTTCAAGGTCTTTGCTTTTTAGTCACTCATACACTATTCACTTTTCACAACAGAGTGAAAAAAATTGTTTTCTTAATTTAATATTGTGGTTGTAGTGTTTCCTTTATCCTCAGACTAACAGGAAATGTTCCATCACAGCACAAGTTTTCCTCAAGTGTTCACATATGATCTCCTCTCTAACTTCCCTCAACAGGAGATAGTTTTCATATTATCTCATTGCAGGATTTTATGAGCAATGATTGTCAAACTTCAGGTGTCTGTGCATTTGTGCATATTGATATTGGTCTCATTTAGACAAATTTCAGCCTCAATCTTTGTTTTTATGATGAAGTCTCTTCCCTAATGTGTCAATAGTTTGCTTTAAAATTGCTTGAAAAAATTCAATGTATGGTGCTTCAGACAAATTAAACCAAAATGGAGCAATAAGTATTAAATACTAAGAGATATGCATGGGCCATCAACAAAAGAACTCCCCAATTGTATTTAAGTTATTTTCTTCATACTTTTTTAATGTAATATTTGTAGGCCAGCTGTGGCAATAACTAATAGTTTTAATGCAAGATGACATAACTCCAGTTCAGTGATTCTTCAGAGAGAAACTACCTTGACAACTTCCTTTTATTTTGTTCTAATTTTGTGAAAAAACAAAACTGAGCTTCTTGATGTAAGAAAAAAAAATAATTTGAAACACCGAATTTTGAAACTTATTTAAATATTTCATCTCTCTTGCACTTCCAAATATACTTCACTGGCAGTTTCTGTTTCTATTCCCAGTTCCCAAGGTTTAACCATCTTTCTGGATAGAAATAACTGTCATTTTCTTTAGAACTACTAAATGCATGGCAAAAAATCTCTACCATGACACAAGGGATTTTTCTTGATTTTGCCACAGTTTGTCTCAAGAGCCCTGGTTCTGCTGGAAGATTCCACATGGAAAGATCAGTTATTAGAACAATATTGTATTTTGAAGTGAAAATTGTATTTGTAAATACAAGGCAAATGCATTGTTTCTTGTCTTTGGAGTTTGGGGGTTATTTTTCCTCTGGCTGGTGAGGAAATCATAAATTGTTTCTTCAATGTCGAAGTGACTGTGTCAGTTTGAAGATACAGCTTTGGAGCTTGATGTTACCTATTGTATTTTTTTTTTTTTTAAGGGTAATAGTGAAGTCCCTGTTCTGAAATAAATATGGTCTCCCAAATTAAGCTTATTTAGTTAGTTTAGCATTTAAATGGAATGGTTAGAAACCTTACCATTCAGTAATTGGGTGTCTAAAATTGGATTATCAGAAAAACTCTGATTTTTGAGTTGTTTTGTGTCCTGGTGTGTTTTCTCTGTGGCTGTAAAGTAGAACATAAGTTGCAATTTCTCCAGGAGAAACCCCTATCTGTTCTCATCCCACTGACTGCTGGGTCTCACTGAGCTTTCTCCAGCCGCATCTCAGCAATGGGGCCCCACCAGTCACACAGGCAAGCCCACAGTAAATATCTGCAGCTCTAAAGGATTTATTTGGTTGGGGTGCTTTTTTTTCCTTAATACAAACTTAATATTTCCCTTCACGTTCATCCCAGACTTTTGAGTTCTCCCTTCTACTGTTGGCAGACCCACGTCCCACACTGATGTTCATGTCTGACTGCCCTAGACAGGGATGTCAGGAGAGCTGTTGGCAGAGGTCAGCACATGCCAGCACACAACATGCCTTCTCATCCAATCTGCCGTGCGCCTGCCTTCGGCTTCACTCTGCCTGCGCCTCACTTCACTGCCTCCCCCACCTGATGCCTGTCTTGAACTCTTTGCTGCGTGACTGGCTTGCTGCCCTTGCATCCTGAGCATCACCCATGACTGATTTTGGGTGGTGCTGTTCAGAAGAGGTGGGAACCAAGGCACATGCACTGTGCATTTCCAGGCAGAGCTGCTGTCTGCTGTAATAAGGAGGAGTGTTAAGCAGGGAGTGAATGCAGCTTTATGATCATTAATCTCAAACAGTCCCTCTAGTGACATCTCTGAGGTTAAGTCAGAAGTGTGATATTATTAAGCTTAGTTAAATTTAGTGTAATTCACACCCGCAGAGCCTTTTTTGAATGTGTTTAGTCTTAAATTGCCAGTTTCCATTATATAGGGGCTTTATAGTATCCCGCACTAAGCCTTGATGTGTTATGAATTAGGCTGCAGAAGCCTATAATCCAGATGATGTATGAAAACCCCTCAAGTTTCGGAGTACTTTTGAGACAAATATACAATTAATTTAATTTGCAACACTAAGCAGTGATGGTAACCCTACAAAAAATTACTTTCTTCTTTATTTGTTCTCACAGTATAGGTGTGGAAATGGGGTCACCGGAGATCTCTTTTGCAAAGCCCTGCTTATGAGCTGTGTTTTTTGCCCAGTGCAGTTGATCCTTGCCACACACTTCACCTCATCAGGCTGTAGTAGGTGCAGACCTGTATTGATTACCATGACTTGTGGGAGAGAAAAATCTTAGCACTTCAAATTTGGTATAAATTATTAATAGCATCTCCAAAGACTGTGAGTCACACAAGTGTCACTCTTCTGAGGCAGCCATATGTAAAGTTGTTGTTGTAGAGGTTATTAATTTTATGATTGCAGCACAGGTATACTTGACCCACAACAATGATCATTGTCCATAAAATCCCACCATCTAGGTTCAGTCACCTGCCTCCTTCAAGAATGGTCATTACCAACACCTAGCAAAGGTTATGCTAATAAAAGAAAGTTAATCCCCACTATATTGGTGTAAATTCACTGGTGAAATCACCATCTTCTCACCATTTTTCTCACTAGTACAGCTATGCAGACACCTGGAAGTGGGTCATATAAGTCCTAGGTGGCCAGGATGGGGGGATGTAATACATGTACATATATAAACAGCAGTTGGTGTGATGCAAACAAGAAATATTTATATGGTATGGGTTAGTCATAAATTACTTACTACAAGCGCACAAGGGTTATTCACACCTCAAATATACAAATTTTTATTTTTTCCATAAATTTATTTATACTTACTTGACATAACTAAAATTTTATCAAACTTAAAGGAATTTGTTATTTACTCCCCAAACATGATTTTCTTAACTCCATTTGTTACTTGTTGTTTGTATTCAGCTTCATCTCCCATGGCATTTTACAAACTCGGATATGTTTCCTTTCCATTAAATCATTAAGAAAATGCCCTGAATTTCCCATGAAACTATCATTCTCACCTAGGAGATAAATATCTCATTTCTCTGATTCTGCAGAGTAGGGCAACTGCAATTTCAGATTTGTCCTCTTTTTCTGCCCTCACCACTACATCTGGGTAGTAGGGTCATCTTGTGTTCAGCTTTTTTAATACTTGCCAAATACTTGTCTGACTTGCCAGTCAGACCTGGGAAAACATGGAGAAGAAAGATGTGTTGGATGCCAGCAGCTGGAAGACAAAGGTGTTTGTGAGGAGAAACTGGATGGGTGCACTAGCAGTGAGGTAGAGGAAGTCTTCCTGAAATGGCTGAAGTAAAGGCAGAAAAAGGCAGAAATTGGTGGGCCATGAGAACAGGTCAGCTGAGATCAGTGTGTGGATGAGATGGAGCAAGATCACAGCCAGGCACTGAACATGAGTTCAAGGAGAACTGCCATGTGAGCAAGTTATAGAAGAAGAATTCAGAATTGGATTTCCTGGAGAAACAGGTGTTCTGGAGAAACAGATGTCCCACATGGATGAAAAACAGGCAAGGAGTGGGAAGAGATTCATTTGAAATGAAGCCTTAGGAAGGAGATCAAAGGGCATTCCTGCCACTGTGGCTTGGACACATACTTAGCATTATGGGGCAGGAGGAGAGGGGGACATGGAAACACTATATCTGCCTGAGACCCATGGGAATATTTTCACTGCCAAACCTGATGTGTTTCTGTGCATGTACAGAAGTGATATCATTATAAGGTGCAAACTTTAAAGCCAGGAGTTGAGGTGTTTGTGGAGCTTAGACACCTCAGGGTGTGGTGAGTGACTGAATTGGGATTTTCAGGATCACTTGGATTTAGGCTCTTCAGTTTCACCTCTCTTGATGCAAGGAAGTGATTCCTTTGCAGCAGGTGGTGGCTCCTGAAGTTGGTCTCCAGCAAAAGCAGGAAAGCAGCCCCATCTTAGCCCACCATTTGCTAACCCCATTTCCACCATCCTGCAGGAGCAGCTGTCAGAAGGGGAGGATCAGGTGCAGATGAAGTAAGGTTTCCCACAGGACCAAAGTTGGCACTGTAGAGGTAGCACTTGGATTCTTGAGATTTTTTCATTTTACCTGTCACACGATTAGCCTCTGAAGACAAATCAAGGGGAAGTGCCTTTTCTGTGACTGCTCCAGGACTAGGGAGAGGATGAATGGTGCGAGTGGCACATTGGAGGAGTTTGTGTTGAGTTAGGTTAGGTTAGCTTAGCTTAGCTTAGCTTATTTTAGCTTAGCTTAGCTTAGCTTAGTTTAGCTTAGCTTAGCTTAGCTTAGCTTAGCTTAGCTTAGCTTAGCTTAGGTTGGGGCCAGCCAGAGGCAGTAGTCCCAAGATGAAGCAGATGGGTTAGTGAATACCATTGTACCTGTGAAAGTGCTCTGGACTTGGATTGACTGTAGTCTTTTGTCTACACAGATACAACAGGACACTATAATCAAAGTAAAAAATTCAGGAGGAAAACATGCTTTTGAACTATTTCTTATCTAGAAGATAATAAACATTTTCCACTGTGGGAAGGGAGAGTTAGTGTATTCAATTCAAGGCTTGCAAGGTATGAATTCAGATTCTCACTAAAATCATTAAAACACACTGGGTTTCATGCCCCATGCATGTTCTCATTGCAGCTTGTTCCTTAGACACAGGCTCATTCCTGTCCCCCAGAAGACTTTATTTACTTCCACAGCTGCTGTGTCAGCATCCGCACCAGTCTTCAAGCTCTGTTTGTGGTGTGAAAGAACAGAAAATTATATTCTGCAACTTTATTTTAAAATTGCTTTAGTGTAATTTGTTCGTGTGTTCAAAACTTCACACGAATCGTCAAGTAGTATGTGCTTATCCTGCTAGTGATTAAGAACCTTTTTACATCTTCAGTGTATGGGGCGTCTCTTCTGTCATGTTAACATGTTTTAAAGCTTTGCTGCCTCTCCTAGCTGCTCTTTGGTGCCCACATTGCCAGCCTAACCCATTTCCATGGTGTTGCATTGGCTGCTGTGTTTTTGGAAAGTGCAAAACTGTGTTGGTTTATGCATATGCTGCTGGTACATCCAGATGTTTGATGGCACAATTACTATTTAGAAACAAATATCATTACAAAGAGGAGCTATTTTCTAAGCAGCTGGTTGTTTCCCTTGTCCTGGTATCACTGATGAATTTCTTGCATTAGTAGAGTTCTCACAAGATAGCAAGAGTGTGTATCCTTCAGGTCTCTGCCCCATGGGCAGTAAAAAGCTGTGGGATTTTGGAATAAACTCAGATTTAAAAATCAGCCTGTGGGTATTTAAGATTAAAGTAACTTGCAGGAATTGCTGCAGAATGTTTTAAATTAGTTTAAATATAGTTTATAAAATCTGTATGCTTGTTAACATCGGCGGCATTGCTGCATGAACAGAGCCCTGCTGTGGGCTCAGCAGAGCTCAGATCCATTCCTCATTTTGGCTGAGCCACTTGGTTTGCAAAAGCATAGTAATGATGACTTCTCCCTTACAAAACTCTGTTAGATGTGTCTTTGCAAAGCAGTGAGGAGAAGGGGGTATAACTGATGGCTTGCATTGTGCTGCAGCATGTTAAGATCTGTCAGGTATATTAGTATTTTTCAGGTTTATAACCTGTGGAAGCTGTGAGGCTTGAACAGTTGGTTTTCAGTGGTTTCACCCAAGAAGTCTTGTGGTTGTAAGTTCTCTCATAAAGTGATGAGTTCTGAGCAAGTCAAAACTTCCTTTATTTAAAAGCCAATTTTCCTTTCTCCTAGTTGAGAAAATAATTGTTTCAAATGCTATCTATTTTATTTGTGCTCTTGCTTGCAATTTTATATAGGTGTTTTTCCTAATTCATGATAGAAAATATTCATGGGCATTTAAAAAATTGTCTCACTCACATGTATTATTCAATTGCTTCAGACTTACTGTGAAGTACTTTGCTAAGACAATAAATTTTGCTGCTTAGATAAAGCCAATGAAGTCACAGAAGCAATGAGCCTGGATAGAAAGAAACTCAGGAAGTTACTTAATTTGTCCATATTGCCCAGGGTGAGGTCAGCTATACCCGTAATATTCCTAAGACATGGTTGTCTAACCTATTCTTAATTTCCATTGGTGAGATCCTGCACCTACCATTGGTATGTTCTTAGCCCAAAAATATCTTTGCAAGATGTAACCTGAGTATCCCACCTCTCATTTGTCAGGTAAGGAATTTTTATACTTGATTTACATACAGTAAGGGTAAAGTTACCTGTAATTCAAGGTATGGATAGATAGATGGAGGGATAGATAGGCAGACAGACAGACAGACAGACAGACAGACAGTGTTGTTGATACACATACTATGGAGATGGAGATGGATATATGAAGATTGTATAGAGACAGGGATAAAGATAGCAGTAGAGAGGTGAACACATATATCAATATAAATACAACTTCAAACCCTACCTTCTTCTCTCTGCATGGTACACCATTTTAACATGAGTTTTAAAATCTATGGTTGCATAATATTGCACACATCTTTACTGGATCTCTTCTTCAAGGAAATGGCTTGCTCTCCTGCTAAAATTTATTGCATTGGAAATTGCTGCCTCTGAGAACGTTGTTCAGACACCATCTTTACCTTTTTTAATATATACTCAAAAGAAAATTGCTTGACTCTGGTGAACCAGAAAATGACCTAACTTTGGGTAACCTGTGCTCAGGAGAGAATGACCTCACAAGTTTTACTTATTTGGCCAGTTCACATGTAGAGGAACAATCAAATGACCTGTGCTCGTAGGACTGCCCTTAATATTAAATAAAGGGTAGTGAAAAATAATGATGGTCGTGTTAGAACTCCTATCTCTTTCCTACTTTGCAGACCTTGCTTGCAATGAGCTTTTGTTTGGATCTTTGCATCTTGTTGCTCAGAGGACAAGAGAAATTTACAATTTTTTTTTTACTGTTTTTAATCACTTGCTTCTTGTGGGAAGTTGGTGTGCTGTAAACAAGGAGTGCAAGAAAAGTGAATTGCAAGTATGGGAGTTCAAAGGTGAACTTTTTTCTCAGTAGGATGCTTGTTGCTCTGTTTTCATCATCCCACTAAAGATTATTATAGATAATAAGTGTCCAACAAAAATAAGAACTGCTTTGTGTCACAGTAGATAATAACTAAGTAAAAAATTTCTTTAGTGTGTGTAGTCTAGTTTCCAGCATTGCCATGATTTTTCTTTTATTGAGTCTTAACCAGTTTATTGTGTGTCTAAGCCCACTTAATAAGCTGTATTTCATGTCTTCAAATGGTTCTGTTTCTTCCCTCTTGGCTTCTCTAAAGAATTCATGTCCCTACAGTTACTTCAGATTATTATCATGTCCATGACTACACAAACGATTACTTCTTAGCCAAACTAAACACATCAAAGCTTGGGGATTGTTTTGAGGTTGAGTTGTTTTACGTCCCCTCAGAAATTACTGTTTTCATTTCATTAGTTGATGTTTAGCTTATGTCTTAATTTTGCCTAAGTTTTTAATCTTTCTTTACCATTGTGACATCTAGGAGTGCTTAAAAACTCCTGAGGTCATTGAATCTCAATGTTCTTGAGCTTATGGACTCATTCACAATTTTTCCTGAAGCTCTCATTTTCCTAGTCAGAACTATTGCATGATTTTAGTCAAGATGTATTTTTTTTAAATCTCCTTTTCTGTTAGCTTTACTGGGGATGCTCTGAGAGCTTCTTCTGTTTTGGATTTGAGACCTGGATGTTTACATCAGTAGACCAAAATAGTCAAAAAGACACAATAATTTCTTCCCATGCAGATCAACAGGGTAAAGGAATTTTCAGTAGAGAAACCTTACAAATTAAAAGTAGTTATGTCATACTTGATCATATCTGATTTACTGGAGAGTAAAAAATTGAAATTCCTGTTCAGAAATAGCTTTGTGATACGAAGTAAATTGTTAGCATACAGAAAGATGGATGCAGGACAGGCAGGTAGCATCTCTTATTCACACCTCAGTGCATATTTGAACAGTATTGTTATGTTGGTACAGAACTGAATACCTAATAATTAAAGTAGTTCCTCAATGTGTGTGTGGATAATATGATAAAGAAAGAAATTTCCATTCATTTATAACTTTCAGGAGAAAAAATCCTTTCTGAAAGGTTTGTCACACTTGTCTACTGCAGTCAAATGGAGTTGGCTTATCTGTTAGCTTACCTATAAAGGACAAATTAATTGTGTTGCTTTTCGTGTTTAATAATGTTTAAAGTGTTTCGTTCCTGCAAATGCCCACAAAAGTCTATATTTCAACCTCTGAACCATTTGAATCAAGTTCTGATAAGACTGAGTGCCTTTTAGATACCTAGCTTGAATCATAAATGTAAAAGCAACCTGTCTACAGACAAGGTGGCTAAGCTACTTGCATTGGCATTTTGCAGCATGACAGGATCTCAGCGTAGATCATGATCACAGGGAGCAAACTCTCTGCTGAGCAAGACCTTGTTGAAGAGCAGCAGAATTCTCCATCCCAATGGGGACTAAACCCCAAGGCGTGGAACACCCTTAATTCATTTTGAAGTCCGCGCTATTTAGCAATGAGCTGTCACTTAGAGAAGCAGACCTGAGGTCAGCCCTGTGGCTAGTATCTGTGGAGAAGCTTTTCAACCTGGAAACTTTTCTCTGCAGAAATATTTCAGCACTAAGGCATGTATGAAGATCTCTCACAGCTCCTGTGCAGCAGGAAACCTTTGTCCCACACATCTTGTAAACGCGGTGGGGGGCCACCATTGTGCTGTGCATCTTCTGAGCACCGCGGGAGGAGGCTTTTGTCTGACACAGTGGGCAGGCACTGTAGGAGGGCACCTTTGTCCTGCACAGCCAGTAATCGCTCTGCAAGAGCGAATTATGGTGATTGCAGAGCTCTTCTCTCTCCAGACACTCTGCTTTCAGATGGAGGAATTTGTCAGCCTTGCTAGGTGAAGAGCTGCTTTTCCTGAATGGAAGTGGAAAGGAAAGACAGTGAAAGTGCCTTTGCATGCGTGTGTGCAAATGGCCATCAGGATCATTCACATAGTCATATTGCATTACCACCCCTGCAGGCACCATTCCCAGTTTCAGTCTTTGCTTTTCCTCTTCCCTGTTTTTCCTACCCATTTAGGCTGGCCTTTTCATTATTATTTCTTTGTTTCTTCCTATGTTTGTACTATCTCCTATTCAATATACTATTCCTATATTCAGTATCTAAATTCTCAGTATTTTTTCAGATTACTAATAACCACATTTAAAAGACTTGAGCCCAAATACCAATCCTTCTGGGACTTCATAGGTATCTTTCCAACCCCATATTACTTCTTATTCTTTGTCTTCTCAGATGCTTTAACCACTTATCCAAAAGTGTGCCAGTGCCCATTTTCTAGAGTCCAAGATGATGTACAATGGGAAAGGCATAACGTGACATCTGTGAGACGGGATGGGATGAGATGAGATATGAGACAAGATGCTGAGTCTGGACCCTGTAGATATGTGATGTGTACTGCAATTTCTGGCAGACATGCTGCTGGCAGCTAGAGCCAGTGCAGGTATGGCAGCACATATTTGGGAGCTGCATTACTGTAGATCTCAAGTGATTGGGGGCCCCTTGACTGGCATAAAGCAACTAATTTGCAAGTGAGAGGTAGGAGTGACCATAGCCCATTAGAGCAGTGAGGGTCATAATCCATTTTAAGTGATTACATTGGTTCCCACTGCCTCAAGGCTGCCACGTTGACCTATGTCAAAAACACAGCAGTGGATAAGTCTCTCACCTGCTGATTTTTGTTATTCAATTAAGTTTGGGTTTTATCTGTTCTTGTCAAATTTGAGCCTGTTGCGTCTGCTGTTATCCTAGAGGTGCTTGTGATTTTTTATAATGTTGATCCCTTTCTGTACTGGTATTCAGACATGAATTTTATGTGTGTTAGTTAGTTTCAATTAACCCTCCATTTCTCAAATTAGAAATTTCTTTTCTTCTCATTCCCACCCCAGTCCTCTGGTGCCTACCTGATTGTACATGAATTCTCAGAAGTAATTGCCAGTAGTCCAGCAAGTTCATTAACTGATTCCCTGAAGACCCACATATGCATGTCATCCAGGCCTGATAATTTGGATATTGAATTTTTAAAAGTATTCCCTTACCTAGTTTTTTGTATCAACAACTGTATTGTCAAGTTTTCATTATTTCTAGTTATATATCTCTTTATGGTACTTGGTAAATTGATTCTGGAACTTGTTCATTCTTTTGCTGTCGTTACTCATTTCACCTCACACATTATTGGTTCCACCATCTCTTTGGAGCTCCTTTCCAATGATGTTATGCACATGTTAAAATATATATTAATTTCTCTCTACATCTCTTCATGCTGGCAAGTGGGAGGCTGGTTTGCTTTTTGATGTTTCTGTCATTTATTTCAGTGGAGCTAGGACTAGGAGGGATTTATACTTTTTTGTTCTGCAATTGTTGCCTTTGCATATTTTAGAGTATTCTTGCTGTTTCCCACACTTAACTGGGTTTTTATATCTTTTCCATGCTGCATGCTTCTAAGATTTCTCAAAGAACTAATGTCTGAAATCACTACATGCTGTGTAACAGCCCGTCAATTAATACAATATATTGAATCATGGTTTATCATCACAGCTGTTGAAATTAGTGAGCACTAAGAATATCTGTCTCGGAGGACCTTGTCTTTAGAGCAATTGCTTCTTATTGTCTGTCTCTTAAAAATTATTATTTCTGTTAAAAAATAGATGACTGTTCATGCATTTAATTTAGATCTGTGTACTACTAAATACACAATTGAGATTGCAGTTGTCAATGGTACTTTGGCAAAAATCTTTTGGTCAAAATCTGTTGTCACCCTTAGGACATAATTCCACTTGCTTCAGTTGAATTTTCCAAGCCTTTGGTATATAAATCATAAATACACAGTGTGTGCAATGTTAAATTTTTAGAGTCTCTCTTTAGTAGTAGTTAAATGTGAATATGTAAGGGCAAAATTTGACCTTTAGAAATGACTGTAGAGGTCCAAGGCAGATACTTAGCAAGCTTTTCTTATTGCAATATTAATCAAGCAAAGAATCATCATAATCCTGGAAACTAAATATCCATTGTAGTGATTTTATCACCAGGGAAATTGTTCATCTGCCAGTAAGATTGTTACTAGGAAAAGGAAAATAGGGAGTGTTAAAATTGCTTTAGACTGCTGAATCCTTGAGTCCCTCTAGACTCAAAGCTTGAATTGTTTTTTGAGAAGAGTGGGTTGAGAGGAGTTGCCACAGGAAAGCTGTAGGTTAATCAGTTTCAGTAACACTAGTGCATATGAGCATGATCTCTCTTGGGAACATGAGGAAAGTGCATGGGAGAAGGCAGGATGAAGAAAGACACAGGGAGGCTTCAGAAACTTACTCTTTTTTTTGTTTTGTTTTGGCTTTTTTTTTTTTCCTCATTTTTTGTTTCTGGATGACCCTTTTACAGAGGAGGAAGGTTGTTGATGAAAAAGGAAGAAGGGGAAAAAAACCTATATTATTCACAGCCTATATTTTCATCTTAATCCAGTGGGTATTAATGATGACTATTACAATCAAGACGGAGAATGCAGACAGGCAGAAGTGAGAAAGATGTGATTGTGTGGGAGATATCTGTGTAGGGACCAGAAAGCCACATGTAAAGATGTTTTGCCTTCAGGGCTCAAAGAGGTATTCACCATATGCTGGGAAGGAGGTGAAACCCCTGTGCAGGAGTGTCCTTACAGTGTGTTAGGACAGCCTATCCCTCCATAAATCAGCTTTGGTAGATGACTTTTGTGTGCCTGGTGGCAGTGGGCAGTCACAGTATACCCAGCCAAGCCGTAAGCTCAGGGATGTGTCTGTTAGGCTGCAGGTTTTGCTAGAAGGGAAGCTTTATCCTCCTGCTGTGTTGGGCCACTTCTGTGTTTCCCAGGTGGGGAACAATTCTTGACGAGTATTGCTGTGAGGAGTCTTACAGGGGATGGGATGGGTGATCTGTATTGAAAGCCACCTGCAGGATAGAGTTAGAGAAACTTCTGTGTTGGACAGGACCCTTGGGATCATGGAGCCCAACTCAACACAGCACTGCCAAGTCCAGCACTTGATAGGATGGACTACCTCTCAGCAAAACAAATTTCTACAATGATGGGTGAATTTAAAGGTGGAAAGCATTTGTATAAAAGGCGCATGTGGGAAATTTCTGGAAGATGTCATGAATTGTCTCTGTACAATGAATACGAAGAGGGAGAGGAAAATCTGTGTGTGCACATGACATGGATGCTGTTTGTACAAAAACATCTCTTTGTGTGAGAAGTAGTATCTTTCTAGAGAGGGCTTTTTGAGGGTTGGTTTGCTTGTGTGATGGCTGCCTTTGAGGGGGCAGGGACGTGCAGTGTGGCAGATAGTGCCTCCATCAAAGACTTTCTGGGGAGGGGGGTGGTGTGGTGTGTGTGTGTGGACCCACCAAGGATGCTCCATGGATGGATGCCTAGAAGGTTCTGACAGGGATGTGAAGCTAGGAATACAGAAAATGCCATGCCACAGCAGCCATCTCATATCCCCAGGTACTGATGGCCACCCTATGTCCTTCAGGGACCATCATCCACCCTGGACTGCATCCCTCTCCATCTGCCAGGCTGTGGCCACTCATTGTTGTCACCCTCAGATTGTGATACTGTCGCAGAACTGTTGCTAGGCAACAAATGTGGTTGCTGGGTCTCAACGAATAGGTGAAGGGGAAAGTGAAGTGTTGCACCATTGTAGAGTAACCATAGCAATGACCTACTATCACAGACTAAAGAATTATCATTAGCAATGTTAAAGTATCAAGCAGAGGCCCAGGATCCAAAGACTACCAGGCAGCATCTCTGCATAATTGGGTTACCCAGGAAGAGGTCCCAACTCTTTCACACCCTTTGGCTGCCTATCTCCATTGTCTTGGTTTTGTTTTGGGGGTTGGTTGTGGGGGGAAGGAGGAGGGAGTGTGGTTGTTTAAATAAAGCAAATGTGTTGAGGAAGGCACTTGCAAAACAATAGAAGCATATAGCAAAATAAAATACAGAGATAAATCTGTGTGCAGAGGGAAGATACAAATAGGAAAGGTCCACTTTACTGTCTCAATATTATCTGTGGGAGCGGGTGCACAAAGGATGCCTTTGTGATGCATGAGATGTAGTTCAGATCAAGTGTTATCTTTCACTTGAAAACATACATGCCAGGCTAAAAGCAGTATAAAATTAAAAATAAATAATATAAAGTATGTCTGAAAAGCAGACACTTTCTTTTTCCCAAGGTAGGCCAGATCAGGTGGTGCTTCAGTGACCTTTTATTAGCAGAGTGCTTTGGGACTTCATTTTCCCAGATACGAGACACGTTCAGGATCTCTGATTGTGATGTGGGTGGCTGTGCATGTGCATACATGTATGTTTGTGCATATGTCTGTCTGCTTGTGTGTGCAGTTGTTCTTGTCAGCTGCCCCAGAGCTCAGCAGCAGGACAGCTCTGACCCTTCCGAGGCTCCCTCCAGACCAGCTGCAGCAGCTGGGTGTCTTCTGTGAGTTTTGCATTTTTGCATTTTATGGAGCATTTATCCTGTGAACACCCAGCAAGTCAGAGAACGACCCCTAGTCAAACTGTCACCTTTGTGTTTTGCAGGTACAGAACGCCATGAACTAACTTCTTGGAAGAGTTTTCCATCTGTTTTCAAATTCTTCAATGAGGCTGTAAAGGCGAAGAACAGCTTGGTGAAACCAACCCCAACAAGGCGCTCCAACAGGATAAAATACGAAGAATTCTAAAAGGAGGGGAGGAAAAAAACCCACCACCACCAATGTCTTTGCTGCTTGTTTTCTGCAAGGAGTCTCCCAGCCCCTCATTAGATTGTTTTCTTCCTAGAGCACAGGGTCGTGATATATACATCTAAATAGCGTTTTGCATTATTTCTAGATGAGTGCAACTGTCAAAGCAATATGGGTTCACTGGTTGTGCTTCCTGTGGGCTGTAACTTGGATTTTGTGCTGCCCATCAGTGTGCAGATTAAGGCTGACAGCGGTACTGCACAGTGCAGCATGGTGCAGCTCTAATTGCCCTGACATAGCCCTGCACCAAGCTGATGCCAGAATTTAACAGCTTCTTTGCAGTCCTGTTGCCTGCAGGATATTTTGCAGCTTCCTTCTATTTTGAGACAGAACAAAATACAAATTACTCTTTTCTAAAAGATGGACCTTACTCAAACATGTTAACCAGCCTACGATTTTACACCTAGTAGCCTTCTCTTTCTCTGGGACCAAGTGGAATTGACTTCTAACTCTCTCATTTTTCTGCTGGCAAGAGTGTCCAAGAAGTTTGGCCCAGAATTCTAGAAAGGCTCTGTTGTTGAGGAGTTTTTCTCTTGCTAGATCAACAGCATTATCTGTAGATCTTCTCTTCCTTTGGAAAGCTCTACTTTAAAAAAATGCATATTCATTAACAGGCTGGATCACACTGTGAAATATGACAGGAAAAATAAAAAAAGACACACTGTATATTCTTTTTGTTTATTGTTAAACACAAAAATGCTTCCATTTTCATATGCTGAGTTTGTAATGACTTGCCATCCCATGATTATTCCCTTTTCCCTAAACTCACAGGTTCCTCCTCACTTTTCCAGTCTCTCTGATAAAGGTTGGCCAGCAGGGCTCTCTGTGTAGGGATTTCACACTGCCATGGTTTGACACTGCCGCAATGCCAGTGCCCCCGTGAGAATACCCTCTCCCTGGTGTCTGCTGTGAGATGTGACCAGGAATAAGCAAAGCAGGCTCCTACTTAGAAATAAAGAAAACTTTATTAACTAAACTACAAGAAAATAACTAAACTACAAGGAAAGAAAAAAAAAACACACAAGGAAAATGAAAGCTTCACAAAAGCATTTTCCTCCTCCCCCCACCAAATTCCAATATAATACATCTCCCAGATCACCAACTCTTGGTCCGGCACCACCCTTTAGAATACTCAATCCTCAGTTCATCAAGAGGAGAAGGAGTCTTTCTTTGTGCCATGGACTTCTTGTCACACGTAGCACCACCCGGAGATCCTTTGCCATCATGACATCTTCCTTCCATGCCAAATGCTCTCACCACTGCACATGGACCAGGGCTGCTTCTAGGGTTCCTTTTAAAGATGCCTCATCTCCTTCCAAAAAGGCACAGTCTCGGCTTTGGGACATCTGTCCCCCCCATGTTTTTTTCACCCCCTGGATTCTGAGGCATTGACCCCCCGGAAGCAGTCTCTGTATCACAAGGAAACAGTCCATGGCTATACAAAAAATAAGAGTCCAGCAAAAAATGCCACTCCATCTTCTCCATTCTTCCAACATGTCTCTCTCTGCCCAGACCTTCATCACTCTTCTAGGAAGGGTTAATGTTCTGTAAAGTTTTCATTGTCCACAAAGGGGTTAAAAGCTCCCACAAGTGGCTGCCACAGAAAAGCTCCCACATTGCTGCCTCCTTTGCCTCCTTCCCCCCCCTTTCCTCCTTCTCAGCTGTGCTGCCTGCTGCCACACTTGTTTATCAAGTTTCAGGTAACTCTCAGGCATGGCTCTGTTTCTCTTTCTGTCTCTGTCTCCCAGAAGTGGGAGGGGGGAATACATCTCAGTAGTTCTTCGATGCTTCCACCCTTGGGCCCCTCAGGGTCAGGCCCACCTCTCCCAGGCCGCGTGGCTCTCCCCTCCGCTCAGCAGCTGGGCCAGGGGAGGAGTTGAACTCTCTCCCACCAGCAATCCCAAAGAGAACCTTCCAGGGGGGAGCCCTGCTTTTAACCCTGTGTTCTCAGAGGCGGATCCAAATGTCCCAATGGCCACATCAGGTGCCAATATTAAAATCTGAGCACCCATTGGTTTCACTACAGCATCCCAGAAATCCCATTTCGGTCAAACCACCACACACACCATGCATAGGGGGGTATGTGGTTGTAGCCATAGCTGTGGTGTTAGGCAGATTTTCTGCACTAAAACTAAGGGAAAAGATGTGCTTGATGGCATGCCCAGTGAGCAAGCACTAATTAAGCTCCTTTGGTGTTGATAATACTGAATTAAAGTTGTCCTTTCTTTAATGGCCATGCCCACCTGGCCTCTGATGCTGTTAGTGACAAGGAGGTGCCACTTAGACATGACTTTTGGACCCAGTCCCGCCCCTCTCCTACGCGGTGTGTCCAATCTGTCCTACAGCTGGGGGCCAGAAGTGGTGGTGGGGAGCATTAAAACGAGACAATGTCAAAGCAGGGGTACCCTTCTATGCCACGGAGCAAAAGCAGAAGCGCTCATAGTGACGTGTAAAGGGAAACCCAGCTGGGTTTGGGCCTAAATCCTCCCAGTGGGGGGCTCTCAGCACCAAGAGTGCTTACATCCATCCCTACCTGCTCATACTGGCAGCAGGGCTTCACTTCCCCAGCTGCTGCTTCCTGTCATCTTGCTGCGTTTAAGCTCTGCCCTTGGGAAGAGCAAACTCCTGGAAAGGCCACTGCCTATGTGGAGGGAAGTGCAGTATCTGTGCCTGGAGGATTTTCTGCCTGGATGGAGGCCTGCTGCTGAAGTGAGAGTACTGTGCCCATATTCCTGTGGCGTCCAGTCTCTGCCCTCACTCCCAGTCAGAGGATGCTGCTGCCTGTGGCCAGCCTGACCCTCCCCGTGGGGGTCTAGAACCCCCCCCTCCCCAGGTCCGTGTCTGCCCCCAGCCCCCTGGACCCTGTGTGTTCAGGGACAAGGCAAGCGTTTACATGGTGTGGTTTGGCTGTCCATGCTTCATCCCGCAGCCAGGGAAGACGCAGGGGCCAGGGAAGTTTGCACATGCACACACCGGACCTGCCACTCTCCATCTCTGTGGAAGTGAGATGGACTGTCTAGGGTGCCCAAATATTGGAGGAGCAGATCTATTTTTTTAACTGTTGACGAGAAACAAACTACATTTTTACTGCAATGCTTATCATTTTCTAAAAAATTTTTCTTTACTGTGCCCTGGGCCCAGCTCACATTATCACTCCTGTGGGGGGGGCTGTAGAGCAGAGGGGATCCTCACCACTGGTACTGCTCTGCTTGCAATGAACAAAAAATAAATATGCTCTCTTCTCTCCTTCTTGCACACTTTGTGTCCTTGTGTTGCGCTCCACAGGAGCCTCTGTCTCTGGTGGGTAGGGTGGGGGCTGCATGGGCAGTAGCACCACCAACCTCAGAATACTTGCCGGGGGGGGCAAGTGTGTTTGCAAACCAGACCCCATATGGTTGCAGGGTTGGGGCTGGAAGGTGTGAGGGGGTTGAGGTTCATTTGTTCCATGGAGTGGGCTGCATGCCCTGTGGCTCAGCCCACATGCGCATGGGCTTCTCTCCACACACCCCACATCATCCATAGGAAGCCACATAGTGAAGTGGGCTGCACCATCCTGTACTCTTTACTGTTCAGAAACATGAAACCATAAAGTTACACCAAGGGAGGAGTTCGAGCAGTTTTTTGGGGAGGGCCTTTTGCAAGGAGCATGGGCTAGAGACGGAGGAGGCAATGTTTGCAGCCTCAGCTGAAGAGGGTGCATGGTCTGCAGAGAGAGAGGAAGGTGTGGGAGCATCCCAGCATGTGCCACCACATTAGTGTCACCTGGAAAAGTGACAATGGTAACGCTGCAGCACACTAAGGAGGGATGAGTGTTGATTTAGCCTATTCCTTTGGATTGATGTTTTTAAAGATGCACACCACTGGCCCCTCAGGCCATGATGTCTTTAGGAGACAGAGATCTGACATCGACCTCCTCCTAGTTTCATCACAGCAAAGCTCCCTGACGTGTGACATGGTGCACCAGCCTCTGCCCTAGGTAGCTTTGGAGCTATGAGTTCAAAAATGAACAGAAAAAAAAGCCCAAAAACACAACAAACCCCCAAATGGAAAAGAACAACAGAAAACCAACAAAACCGACCCTACAACAGGATCTAGCAAAACTCCTAGATCCTTGCCACCCAAAAGGTTTGCACACCATTGTCCAAGTCAAAATGCCACCGTTAAAGCCATGGACCAATGAAAGCAGTGCTTCGTTGTCAAGAATGGAGAACAAGAAAGAAATGTCCCTAGCAAAAACAGCCAGCAGGCCCCAAACACAGTAGGATTGTGTGAAAAAAGAAAGAAAAAAGGCAGGGGGGAGCAAAGATATCCCTCACTTTCATTGTGCGTACATGGCAGCGCACTGGTTACAGTTACAGTTCTCACAGTGTGATTCTCCCAGACTCAGAAGAAGCCGCTGCTTTTCATGGAAATGTGCATTTTTCCTCTGTCTCTGAGAAACATCACTTACTGTGGGTAGTGGAGTATTTCTCCCCTCTAGAAATTTCATTCAAAAGTACAAATGAAAAGTGTCACATCTAAAAACTGCATGGAGCCACACATTGCACCATTCTCAAGTCAACCAAACCAAAAATAACCTGCCAAGAATGTGTACATCCCTCGTACACCAGGGTAGAGCTATCTTACAGAGTGGAAGGATGCATGTGTGTGTGTGTGACTGCACGCATTCATGGATATCTCGATCTCACAGGGATGTGTGTGTGTGTGCATGTGTGTGTGCGTCCGCATTATGTTGATGTACTCGACAAAGTGTGAAAAATGTACTTCTATAAAAACTTGAAAGGAGATGTCATTTATCATTGTATCATCATAATACCACAAATTTCACTTTTCTGTTCCATTTTGGATTGCATGTGTTAGAGAGTATTTCACTAGATCAGTGACAGCTCTTTATTTGCATAATTATATGCTCTGGTCTGAAGAGAAAACTAACCCCCCCAAATTTCATGGGTCACCAAACTGCAACAATCAATGTTTTATCACATATGCTAAGCAAAACCTAAGGAGCCATATGAAGTTTCTTGTGGATTTTTTGCTCCTCAGAAAATTAAAGATGTGCCTCCTGAATAGATGCAAAATCTTTCCAAGCTCTTTGTAGCTGAATTCCATTTGAAGGGAAAACTAGAGATTAGCTCGTAGATCTGGATTTCAAACCCACTAGCATTCTTACTTCAAAGTGAATTCAGACAAGAAGATTTACTGCATCTCTAAATTTTGCCATTCTAAGTAATGTCATTTAAATTGTGACAATCAAAAAATTAAACTAAAAGAAAAAAATTTGGTCAAATGTAAAAAATACAATCACCCCCTGTCTTATCAGGCCCATAGTGACCAGTGGGTTTAATTCCATTTATTCTGTGCAGTTTCCTTGTTTCAGCTGGGTGTTATCCCTGTATACAAATATATGGTATATGTAGAAAACTCTTTCCTGGACTGCAGAATTTGTTCTGGTCTATCAGTTGCACAGTAACCACACACGTCCAGTTAGGACAATATATACTCCAAGTTTCCTTGTCAATCAAAATGTTATGAGGAGGAAAGAACCTGGGGGTGGGAACTGACTGGAAGATCAGTGAAGATCCCCCACATCCTCCTCTTCCCTCCACACTAGTACTGCTAGAAAGGTTTACCTCTTTTTTAAAGTCAATTTAATACAATATAATAAATATAATATAATGCAATGTAATAATTCACACAAAGTACAGGAGGACCTCTTAGAAGTGTAGGTGAGGTGCACCTATCCCAGGGGACATGCCACCCACACTTAACTTCACTGCAAACAACACAGAAAAAACCCCAAAAGCTTCTATGGGCTTCAAGCCGTAAACTGGTAGAAGTTTGCATAGGTTGCTGCCTTGCAGTTGGGTTCCTCTAAGCTCTTGGAAGAATAAACTTCTATAAAGGGGCCCTATTTCAAATAACATGGCCTTCCGTGATCTTCTGAGCCCACGGTGGGAAGAGCAGTACCTGGGAAGGAAGGAGTGCATGTTGTGTGGGTTAAGAACCTGGAGAGAAGTCCTTCTGCTATCCTGTCTGTGGCTTCCTTTTTTCATTTTTCTGACTAGCATCAACTCCAGAAGACTTCCAGGGGTAAATGGGTTTCCAGCACAGCCTAGCACCTGGGAAGTTCAACTTCTCACATTTGACTCCTGAGTGATCTCCAAACACGTGCTCCAGGCAGACACCAGCTTTGCGGCGCCTCCCCGCTTTGCAGGAGGAACAAGGTGAAACATGAGTGGGAAATAAAAGCAGTGCTAAAACACACCTCTTCACCCCCTTGTCTGACTGCTGTCGTGGGGTTCTACGAGATGCAGGGACAGGGTCTGCCCAACGCTGTTCACTCTCTCCAGGGAGACCCAAAGAGAGAGGAAAACCCACTCTGAAGCATCTTACCCCTCCACACTGTCTGTATTCCTCCTCTGGAGTCAAGTAAATATGAATACTCACAGAAGATTGGTCTGCAGACTGGTTTGTTCCAGTGGAGACAATAGCATCAGTTATTTCCCACTGAATTGCAGCACAGGAGAGAGCTGACCCCTCTGAGGAGAGGCCTAGGTCATCTTCTTTTGTCATTTCCATTTCTCTTTGCTCATGCCCTACCTAATCCCCTAATGCCTGGTAAAGGGCTGTCTCCAGATTCTGTCTTCTTTAAAAGTGCTGTCTCTGCTACAATTACATAAGTAAGCTTCCTGCTCATCTCCCATCCTTCTGGGACTGCTTTCTGCTTTCTCCTTCCAAATCAACTTGCCAAGAAATTATGTTTGCTATAGTAAAGCCGTGATGTGGAGGGTCCTCCACGTCTTCCCACAACAAGCAGGTACAAAAATAACATACCCCATAATATAGTGTCCAGGCCTGCTTGCCTGCGATTTTGTGGAGAAAGGGACTAACATCACCAGGAACCTGCAAACACTGATATCTCTGTTCACAGTGAGCCAAGTGTTGCCAATTTTGCCAATGGCTGAGGGCAATCTACCTCTCATACACTTCTTGATAGGTCTTTCAGGTGTTGGTGGGGTATTTTGTTGTTTGGGGTTGTTTGGGTTTTTTTTTGTATGGGAATGGCTGTTTGGATTATAAATCGTTTCCTTTGTACTTTCTCCCACTTTAGCATGTGTCCTCTTGGAAGGGGGCAGGGAAGGGGGAGTACCGAACTGCGATCAAGGAGCACAGCGGGTGCTTATTGCAGTGTTTCCCGTGGGCTCCCCACGCCACTGAGCAAGTGCTGTGATCCAAGCCGGGACGGTTCCCGACAAGCGGCGGCGCGGTGAGCAGACACCAAGGAGCGGGGTGCCGCTCTTGCCAGGGAGTCTCGGCGCTCCCACCCCGCGCTTCCCGGCGGCGGCAGCGCCCGGCGGCTCTCGGCGCGGGCCCAGCACCAAGGACAGCGCCCGCTCCGGCTCGGGGGACCCCGCGGCCCCTCAGGCCCCCCGGGGAAGGCTCACTGCCCGGCAGTGCCCGGCCCCCGACCGCCATCCCCAGGAGCGCCCAGAGCGCCGCGCCCCGCCGGGGAGGTTCCCCCGGAGCCCCCCTCGGCGGGGTGGGGGTCGTGAGGGGGGACATCGCGCCACTGCTCGGCCACTTGGCTGTCGTGACATACCTGAAATCGTGGGGCCGGCTAGGGAATAACTATTCGCTCGCCTGCGGATTCCGGACAAAGGGGAGAGAAAAAAAGGAGGAAAATGTTTATTTCCCGGTTCACTTCTCCACGGTGGCAGAGGGGAACCAGGGGTGCTGGGGCTGTGTCAGGTCTGTGCCCCCCGACAGGGGCCCGGACCCACGCACAAGGTTTTCCCCACTCTTCCTCGCTCCGGGGAGCACGGAGCATCGCTCCCGCGGCCCCGGCTGCCGGTGTTGGCTCTGGCAGGGGCTCCTCACGGGCCCCCGCGACTCCGCTTCCGGCCCACGCAGGGCGGGGTGCCGGGACCCGGGAATCCCTCTGCTCCCTCCAGCCGCCCCGCAGTCCTGCGGGCCGCCGTCCCTCTGTGCTTTCGGGGCACGCCGGGGCTGATCTCGGGGTAGATGGAGCCTCCATCAACTCCGGCCGGGGCGGAGGGAGTGCGGGTGCCCTCGGGGCCGGGAACCGCGGCGGAGACACCGGCGGTAGCTGTGGTGCGAAAGCACGGCTCTCGCTGCGGGAGGCTCTGGCTTGTTTTGGATACACAAACTCCCTGCCCCAGTTCCCACAGCACGGGGTCCTTCGCTAGGAATTTCGATACAGAGGGAGGCGCCTGCACCAAAGCCCTTCTCCACTCACACGCAAAATATTTGACAGCACTGAATATTCTCCTAGATTTGCCTTTCCTTTCCTTTCCTTTCCTTTCCTTTCCTTTCCTTTCCTTTCCTTTCCTTTCCTTTCCTTTCCTTTCCTTTCCTTCCTTTCCTTTCCTTTCCTTTCCTTTCCTTTCCTTTCCTTTCCTTTCCTTTCCTTTCCTTTCCTTTTCCTTTCCTTTCCTTTCCTTCCTTTCCTTTCCTTTCCTTCCTTCCGACACTTCCTTCCGACACTTCCTTCCTTCCTTCCTTCCTTCCTTCCTTCCTTCCTTCCTTCCTTCCTTCCTTCCGACACTTCCTTCCTTCCAACACTTCCTTCCTTCCTTCCTTCCGACACTTCCTTCCGACACTTCCTTCCAACACTTCCTTCCTTCCTTCCTTCCAACACTTCCTTCCGACACTTCCTTCCTTCCTTCCTTCCTTCCTTCCTTCCTTCCTTCCTTCCTTCCTTCCTTCCTTCCTTCCCTTCCCTTCCTTCCTTCCTTCCTTCCGCCACTTCCTTCCGCCACTTCCTTCCGCCACTTCCTTCCGCCACTTCCTTCCGCCACTTCCCTTCCGCCACTTCCTTCCTTCCGCCACTTCCTTCCTTCCGCCACTTCCTTCCTTCCGCCACTTCCTTCCTTCCTTCCTTCCTTCCTTCCGCCACTTCCTTCCGCCACTTCCTTCCTTCCGCCACTTCCTTCCTTCCGCCACTTCCGCCACTTCCGCCACATCCGCCACTTCCGCCACTTCCGCCAGTTCCGCCACTTCCTTCCGCCACTTCCTTCCGCCACTTCCACCATTTCCCATCACTTCCGTCACTTCCACCACTTCCGCCACTTCCACCACTTCCGCCACTTCCTTCCACCACTTCCTTCCTTCCTTCCTTTTTTGTTTTTATTATTACTTAATTATTTTTATTGTTGTTATTACTATTAACGTTATGGTTGCTTTTGTTATTGATTTTTGTGTTACTTCCTTTTTAAGATTAGGTGGAAAGAGAGCTACCTTCCACTCTATGCTGTGAAAAAAGAAGCAAAGAAGCTTCCAGATCTCCAGCAAGCCTAGAGCTATCTTGAGAGTTTTGCAAGAAAGCGCAAATGCTGAAGCTTCCTTAAGTTCCGCCCCAACTTCTTTGATTTTTACCTTAACTGCTTGTATTTAGTTGTATGATTTTGGTGGTTTGTAGTATTTAAGTGTTGGGTGTGGGTTGGTTTTTTAAAGATCTCTGTTATTCTCTCTGTTCCCAGCACCGTGTTTTCCCTGGCTGTTATCCCCAGCCGGCGCTCCCGGCCCGGCCCGCTCGCCGCTCGTGTCCGTGACTATGGACCGGCTCCACGCGGAGCCCGAGCGGGGCTCGGAGAGGAAAGAGCTCTGCGGCAAGGAAAGCGCAGCTCAAAGGCGCTTCCCCCCTCCAGGCTTCCCTTCTCCCGGGGGGCACAGAAAGTTTCCCTGTACAAACAGAGCAAATGTGTTTTATCTTCCCTTTTGGAGATTTTCTCCTGCTGCTGTCTCTTTGGAAAAATGAACATATGTTCATTCTCCGACCCTAGCCCTAGGAGGAATCTGGAGTCCCTCTTGTCCTCTCTTCCCGTAACCTTTCAAAGTCGTTTAAAATTACTTTTTCTGTCGTTCGGCCATCTGTCAATGTCACATCCACGCCGCCTGCTCCGGGTGGGGGAAGCAGGAGGCGGCTGAGGAGGGTCCCTGCGCGTTCCTGATCGCTGGCGGATCCCCCCCACGCCGCTGCCTCGCTGACAGACCCGGCACCCCTTCGGCACGGCTCCGGGGGCCGGGCGCGACAGCGGACGGGGCTTGTCCTGTCGCCGGGCGGCGACACGAGGTGCCTTTGGGAGGCTCCGAACGCGCATCTCCCCAACGAGGGGAGCAGCGGGGCCGTCTGCTCGGGGGGCTGGGAACAGGAAACAAAGTGTAGAGGGGGCTTAGGACGTAGCCTTCCTCCCTGAAAGTTCACTCGTCGCCGTAATCTTCCTCGTCAGCGTAGGGGGCACTAAGTAACCTTGCCGTGAAGATTTTTGTGCTGCGGAAGAACGAGAAAGAAGGGAAAGGAAAACAAATCCAAACTCCTGCAGTGCTGA
Source organism: Ammospiza nelsoni (assembly GCF_027579445.1). Taxonomy (NCBI): domain Eukaryota; kingdom Metazoa; phylum Chordata; class Aves; order Passeriformes; family Passerellidae; genus Ammospiza; species Ammospiza nelsoni. The sequence continues at coordinate 69,694,410 of NC_080669.1, read as the reverse complement.
CAATGCTTCGGGAAAAGGGTTTGCTCGTCTTTCTGGCGTGACACCCGCGATAAGGAGCGGGGCTGTGCCTTGGCCCCCGCGCCCCAGCCT